>NC_041386.1:429977414-429988132 GCF_002162155.2 Triticum dicoccoides | reverse complement strand
CACACCCGCTCCGATGACCCCCGACCCACTCCAACGACCCCCGCGCCCGCTCCACACCCACTCCGGCTCCCTCGCGCCCGCTCCGACGACCCCCGCGCCCGCTCCACACCGGCTCCGGCTCCCCTCGCAGCCATCCCCAAGGTGAGCTATCTGGGCTAGCTAGGGTTCACCGCAAGCAAAGAAAGAGAGGAAGAAATCCCCCCGTCCCCCCGCCCCTTTGTTGAATGTCGATGGAATCAAATTTGCCGCCCCGCAGGTGAAGGAGCACGGTGCTTTCCTGCCGTGGCTGCGGAGCAAGGCCGGGTCCGCCATCTCGTCGGCGCTGCGCATCGGGACCTCGCCGCTAGGAAGGTCTATTCTTGGCTACTGTCGATTTGCTACATAGAGCAGAGCAGAGCAGTAATAGTGTCCTTGTTCGCGTCGCAGCCGATCCAGGAGGGGGACTGCACCGGGTCCGCCATCGCCGAGGAGCCGCACAACACCGGATCCACCTCGTCCTCTTCCTCGGGTCGCCGTCGTCTTCCTCAACTCTGGCCACCTCAACTCCGGTCTCCGCTCCACCTCTGCTCCGTGGTTCAGTATAATAATCCTATTGTCTTTGACTACTTGATTTAACTTGCTGTACTTCCCACTACAAGTTGATTTACTGAATATGCTACTCTAGTTCTCGGAGCTGGGTTTCTATTTGTGTGTTTGGTATACAGTTTCTAGTTTGTGCATCATTATAAGAGGAGTGCATTTTTCTAGGTTCTCTCACAATCTCCATATGTTAGTTTGTTATCTTTTATACTTACAGTACAACAGGTTAACAATTTGAAAGCCAGACAGTGAGGCTTTCTAGTGTATGGTCCTAAAACACAACAATTTTATTAGTTGAGGTTCACACTAGACAAACTTGTGCCAGCTAAGAAAAAAATAGAGTTCTAGATTAACTTGTCTGCCAGCTGGAGCAAGAAGCCTGAACTAGTTTTCCTTAGCTATCGCCTCATTTAGAAAATATTGGACAAGATCCCAAGAGACTTGGAGATATGTATCACCAATCTTCTTGATTAGTGATTATCTGAATTAGTTTGTAAACTGTAGAGGTGGTTAGGCTCTGGTTAAAAATAAAAACAATAATAGAAGTTTTGTATTTTCTAAATAAAAAAACCCACATATGCACCAGGATGTGATCTGTCAGAACCAAAGTAGACCTAGCTCTGCATTAGTTGTTTTGTGCTTCAAGTGTCCCAGTCAAGGAAAAACTGAGTGGTTGCAAAATAATATTATGTGGTCAATGTGCATTAGTTCTGAACTGGTCAACCATGAATTGGGATGATAATGTTATTTTTCCTTCTTAACAGAATGGTGTCATAATCAGAACAAAGCTGCTGCAAATGCATACTTTTTTTTTACAAGTGCATCTGCACCTTCTGATCCATTTAGAGTTATCATAAATATATTTCCAAGGTTTTTTTCATTTCATTGTAGAGTCTTTGCTTCTGGACTCAATGCACATTGATCAGTCATAAGAGATAAATACTAGTAAGTCAAGGGCACCAGAATTTGATCATGCCTCTTTTGAGAAGTATGTCTATTGATTCAAAATTGCCATGGCAAAAATATGTTTCAGAAAATGACATAGACTATAATTTCCTGGCATGATCCATAGAATCAAAATGTAGAATAAAAAATTCCATGATCCATACACTATAATTTTTTGTTGGGTGACATATTATATCTGGAATGGAAGCTCACATAAGTTGAGCTTATTTTTGTCCATACGAAAGCAGAGGACCATATGGTCTGTGGCTGGGTTTTGTCTCCGACCATTGTGTCGTGATGATTTTGCAGGTACCCCGAGAGGCCCTTGAGTTTGCCGGAATGTCGATTAACTTCCGTTCCGGCAAATTAGGGTACTCCATATGTCCTATTTTCAGCAAAGGTCATGCTAAAATTTTTCGTGAATTTTAGCATGACTTTGCTAAAAATCGAACATATGAGGTACTTGCTACTAATGCATGGGCCGGGGTATCTTAGTACATAGTTAAGTAGGATCAACTGCCCCTTTATTCTTGCTGCATTAAACCATAGGTGGCAATAGAGCCAAGTGATTAGTGCCAAGTGATTAGGCCCAACCTAGGGTGCCTCGGCATCGATAAACCCTAAATGATGAAAACTTAACTTGGCTGCCCCGGATGCCTCGGTGTCGATGAGAACCTAAATGATGTACGCTTAGGCTTTTAGGGTGCCTCGGCATCAACAAACCCTAAATGATGAAAGCTTAGGCTTTTAGGGTGCCTCGGTGTCGACAAACCCTAAATGATGAGACCATGATCTTGTTCCTTGACAATAACCAACTTTTTGACCAAACTTTTTTCCTATTTAGAGCGAAACATGGCCCACAACGATGAGGCCGGTGGTTCGGGCGGCAAGAAATTCTGGGAGCTGTCCCAGGAGATGGAGGAACAACCTCAACGCTATGAGGACGCCGCGGAAGACACCGATCCTGATTACACAACCCCTAGTGGCGTCGGGGATGACACCACTGATGGTGCCGCCGAGGATGCCACCACTGATGATGGCGGCGCACACACAGATGGCAGCCAACCGAAGAAGCAAAGGAAGGACCGGCGCCCGAATGCGCTCCGCACCCTCAAGGAGGAATTCACTCAAGTGGACTCCGACGGGAATCCAACGGAGCCCAAACATATAGTCAAGGGGTACTCGCTTCAGCTCGGGTGCATTCTCCGGAGCACCGTCTCGATCAACACCAAGAACCTTAGGCATAAGGACCGAGGGAATTTGCGCAACCTCCTCTTCACGAAGCTGCACGAATGATACAAGTTCCCCGCTGAATTTGAAAACACATGCCTCTCAGGGAATAAAGTGAATAGTGCCGCCCTCACGAAGATGAGCACGGCCCTGTCTACTTGGAAAAGCGCGGTGAAGAGAATGATTGATAAAGGTGATAGTTATGAGAAGATCAAGGCGAAATATCCTTTGATGAGCGAAGATGAGTACAAGGAGTTCAAGATCAAGTGCGAGAGCAGTGCAACCTCCGAATCAAGTCAGTGGGGGAAAGAAATGTGGGAGTTGAACTTAGGGGAACACAAACTCAGTCCCGGCGGTTACAGAGTGGCGGAGCCTATATGGGACAAGGAGGATGCGGAGCGTGCCGAGCAAGGCCTACCGCCCCGCTTCGAGAAATACAACAGTGACAAGCAGACCAGGAACTATGTCAGGGCATGGTACAAGGAGGACCCGATAACAAAGGAGCTTACCACGGATCCGAAGACCAGGGCGCTAGAGCTTCTTCTGGTAAGGAATACACCCCCGCGTAATTAGCTCCATATGGTTGCACTCTAATTAATCCCCAATATTTCTAAATGGTTCACGTTCCTTTCGCAGGACACTGAAAGCAGTAGCGCGGGGTCGTCTAAGAGCTCCCCTTTCGACACCCCTTTAAATAGGGCGTTGAACGTAATGAAAAACAAGGATAAGCTCACTAAGCCGACAACAGCTAGTCGTGTGGCCGGCAAAGGCTTGTCCACAAAATGGGGGTCATACTATACCGCTGGTGTGCGGAAGGAGAAAAAGACCAGCTCGGAAAGCCAGACGCGCGAGGTTGAAGAACTCAAGGCACAAGTGGCGCGGATTCCGAAGCTTGTCCAAGAGCAAGTGCAACAACAACTTGGAACGACGCTCAATGCCATGGTGCCTACATTGATTCATGGGCTGACGACGTGGATTGCGGGCGGCCAACAGGGGCCTCCCCCGATTCCCAGCTTCACGGCCAACAACTCACACAGCGCGCAGGCGGCGCCATTGGTGTCTCCGGCGGAGGCGGTATTCGTGTCTCCGGTGCCGGCACGGGCATTGGAGCTTAATGCACCTGGGTGTACGCCGGCCGGCACCTCGCTAGCAAGCGCCCCCTCCGTCAGTTGCACGCCCGCCGTTGGTGGTGCCTCGACATTAGCCGAGCTCGATGGCATCACGGTAACCAAGCCTCTCGGCCGATGACTTCATCTCCTTGCCTTTGACTGGGCATCCCTGACGCCCTGTACATGTTTTCGTAGGGCACCGCCGATGTTCCTTGCACTCTTCTGCATTTCGTGGGCGCCGAGTTGGTCGATGTCGCCAAGGGCAGAATCGTTCAACCAGGCAACCCCATGTTCCAAGGTAATCCGATGCCACCCACAATGTATAGGGTTGAAGTGGTTCGGGTGCTGCCAGACTGCGAAGAGCTGTTACCTTCGATTCGACCCGCTGGGGCCGACGAAGAAGATGAGATGACCCTCAGCACCTGCGTAAACTGGCCCCTGCTTTGGCCAAACAGCCAGATTCGTTTGGGGGCGGGGGACACCACCCCACAGACAAGACCGCGAGTCGTGCTGGCGCCAAGCCATGGCAAGAACGCCGCAACGCTACCGGACCTGCCGGACATCCCTATGGCACAGGATCCGGACAGCCCTATGGCACAGGATCTGGACGGCGACGACAATGACGACGGTACATTTACCAAAGTTGATAAGTACTTTGCCGAACATGGGTACGCTGACGAGTTCTGCGGGCCTCTTTCTCAAGAACCCAACCAAGACGGCCGCGATCTAGCTGGTACGGCGGAGAAATCCAATTGCAACAGGCGTCGTCTGGTGTTCAGTTCTCAGGACACGCCTCCAGCTCCCGCCTTCACCGAGCCTCAGATAGCTGAGGTGCGAAATATTATTAGCCCCAACATGCTCAAGAAGGCGGTCTGTGAGCAGAACTCGGTCCCATTACAGGAGATCAAGAAGAAGGGACGGAAATGAAAGCCTAACAAGGGTGCCGGTGCGAGCCAGCCGGCACCGAGTTCAATCCGTGCTCAGGACGGGCCACCTTCACCTAAGGATATCTCAAGGAGGGTGCATGTGGCGGGTAGGGCGATGCTACCGCCAAATATGCTGAATTCTGCAACCGGTGCTATGCGGAGTCTGCATGACAGTGTTCTTTCTTTGGAGAAGCAGCGTCTCAGAGAGAAGGATGTGGCATGCCCGATTTTCGTGGCCAAGGTGCCAGAGGGCAAGGGCTTTGTGGATGGCGACATCGGGGGTACGATCGTCCTGCAGTTTGATGACATCTTTGCTATGTTTAACCTTCATCCACTGCACTACACCTTCGTTCGACTGTTTTCGCTGAGTATGGAGATGCGGATCATTAGAGACAAGACCCCGGACATCGTGAAAGTCGACCCCTTCTACATGCTTGCCAAGCACTTGAGCAGCGCTGGGGACCGCCAAGTTGCGAGTTCACACCTCGAAGGCATCATTCTGGCAAACCCAGATAAGGATAACTTCCTTGTGGCTTACTTTCCCGAGTAAGTCATCCCTTAACCACCACGTAACATATGATTTCTTAGATTTCGATCGTTCTTTTTTTCTAACATTCTGTGTTCTGTGCAGTGACACACATTGCACACTCATCCTCTTAAGCCCGAAATATTCCATGGCCACGTATTTCGACCTGAACTATAACTCCAACATAGACTACACAAATGTCAAGGAAGTTCTTGATGATGTTCTCCCCGGCTACACCAAATCTGGAGGCACCTTCACCAGGGCAGTTCGTAAGTACGGCAAGCACATGTTCTCACACAATACGAAGTTCTGCTGCGTCAAGCAGCCGCCTGGCGGTCAGAAGGATGCCTACTATGCCCTCCATCACATGCGGGCGATCGTAAGGGACCATCATCAACTTCTGCTACCAGATAATCTCAAAGATTGGGCCGCGAGCTTGTCAGCAGTCCAGGACGCGGACCTTAGACAAGAATTCTTTCGCATCCAGTCGGAGTTTGCGGACATCATCCATCAAGATGTCCTTCATACCTCGGGGCAGTTCTTCCTCAGATATCAACTGTCCAACAGTGAGATAGATGAAATGCTACAAATGCAGGGTGACAACGACCGCGATTTCATGACCATCACGACAGACGGCGGCTTCATCCACGTTCCTGTCCGATGAGTCGAGTCGAAAGTAGTGATGTGTAGTTCTAAAACATTGATTGGATCATGTTGTAATTATACTTTAGTGAATTCGTATGTCTCTTTGGTTTGGACAGTCGTTCAACTTAGATGTAATCGATGCTATTTATTAGTAGGACCATCAATCGTGCTATTAATGTCTTGCTTTTCTCTTCCGATCCTTTTGTTGCATACTTACATATTGCTTATGTATTGTCTGTTGTTTGGCATGTGCATAGAGATGCCGTCGTATGTCGTGTACAAGGGTAAGGTTCCCGGAGTCTACGACGACTGGGAGGAGTGTCGGAGACAGGTTCACCATTTCAGTGGTAATAGTTACAAAGGGTACACCACTAGGGCGGAGGCCGAATCTAGATACGCTCGCTATCTAGCGGGAGAGAGGAGGGAGAGTTGGAGGAACCGGATGAAGACCAGTTTGATCGCGATGATGCTCATCGTGATGACCACAGCTCTCTTCTATGTGATGGTAGTTTAGATGATCGATATCGACTTGTAATGTGAAGACAAACTCGATACTCGCGGTCTTGAGACTTGTAATGTTTTATCTTTGTTCGGTCTTTTGAATTCGGAGACTAATATGATGAATTGTATTCGGAGACTAATCTTCTATTGTATTCGATGAATCTGATGTTGCTGTGTGCTGCTGTCTATATTCTGTCTAATAATATATTTTATATTCTGTCTAATAATATATTTTCTAACCTGCGCAAAAATCAGAAAAGGAAAAAAAACCAAATATTCATACTAATGGCGCATCACCACCAGGCGCGCCATTAGTATGCCAAAGGATACTAATGGCGCATCAACAGAGAATGCGCCATTAGTATGACAAAGCCATGCTTACGTATGGCCCCCCGGGAGGCACACTAATGGCGCATGCTGTTACATACTAATGGCGCACTAGTTGGTGCGCCATTAGTAAGATATACTAGTGGCGTGCTACTAATGGCGCACTGGTAATGCGCCATTAGTAGGCAAAACCAGTGCGCCATTAGTAGGCCTTTTCCTAGTATTGTGACTTGCCGGAGAGCTCCAATAGCAAGAGACCCAAGGCTGTTGCACCTTCTATGAAAAAGGTCCTGACAGGGATGGCTGGCGCTGATGGTACCTTCACTATCAGTGCCACCCTTGATAACAAATAGGAAAGCACGCTCGTTGCCTTCCCACTGGCGAATATCGAAGTGTTTGCCCGGCAACCATCTGATATCCTTGATGTTCCCACGAAGGAAATCAAGCACCACCTTGCTGTCTCCCCACATGCCCGACCCGTCAAGCAGAAGGTCCGGAAGCAAGCTTTGGAGCGGCAGTAGTTCATTGCCGAGGAGATCAAGAAACTTGAGGCAGCTGGTCTGGTCAGAGGAGTACTACATCCAACTTGGTTAGCAAATCCTGTGGCGGTATGCAAAGCTAATGGGAAATGGAGGCTTTGCATAGATTTCACGGATTTGAACAAGGCATGCCCATGGGACCCATTTCCCTTACCGCGCATCGACCATATTGTAGATTCCACCTCCGGGTGCGACCTGCTTTCTTTCATGGATGCCTACTCTGGATACCGCCGGATCTTTATGTCCAAGGAGGACGAAGTGAACACCGCGTTCATAACCCCGTGTGGCACGTACTGCTTCGTACGGATGTCCTTCGGGTTGAAGAGTGCCGGATCAACTTTTGCAAGGACAGGCCAGGTTGGCTTCAAGTCTCAGCTGCATAGAAACAGTGAAGCCTACATGGATGATATTGTGGTCAAGACCAAGGACAGATCAATCCTCATTCAGGATTTGGAAGAAACATTTGCTAATCTATGCAAGATCAACTTGAAGCTGAACCCGGAGAAGTGTGTGTTTGGCCTTCCTTCCGGCAAGCTACTTGGCTTCTTTGTGTCCCATTGAGGGATAGAGGCCAGCCCTGACAAGATCAAGGCTATCGAGCAGATTCAAGCACCCAAGACAGTCAAGGATGTAAGGCGTTTGACTGGATGTGTTGCCGCGCTAAGCAGATTCATTTCCATGTCTGCCGAGCACGCCTTGCCATTCTTCAAAATCTTGAATAAGGTAGGACCTGTGGAGTGGACCATGGAAGCAGATGCTGCGCTACAAGATTTCAAGGCCTAACTTTCCTCTATGACGACTCTGGTTCCTCCCAAACCACAAGAGTCGTTGTTGTTATACTTAGCGGCAACTAATCAAGTGGTTAGTGCGGCGCTGGTGGCACATCAGGAAGTGGATGAAGCGGCAGCCACAACCATTTTCCCCTCTGGGGAGGAAAGTGAACACATCCCGACAAGGTCAGATGCAGTTCAAGACAAGGGAGAGCAAGGCAGCGGGGACAGCCCCAAGGTTGCGGCAAAGAAGAAAGTTGTGCAGCGCCCAGTATACTTCGTCAGCTCCCTGTTGCAGGGGGGCTAGGTTGAGGTATTCCGGCATGCAAAACTTGATTTTTGGCCTCGTTATGGCCTCAAGGAAACTGCACCTCTACTTCCAAGCCCACGAGATCATGGTTGTCACCCGCTTTCCTTTGCAACAGATACTCAGAAACCCCGAGGCCACCGGCAAGATAGTAGAGTGGGCCTCGTAGTTGTCCAGCTTTGGTTTGAAGTTTGAGAGCACATCAACTATTCAGAGTAGAGCACTGGCAGAGTTTATTGCAGAATGAACACCAACTCATGATGAAGAAGTATTGGAGACAGTTATTCCCGGAAAGGAAGCGCCCCAAGAATGAATTATGTATTTCGATGGTGCCTTCTCCCTACAAGGTGCAAGGGCTGGCGTACTTCTCGTTGATCCCACTGGGGAACACCTTAGGTACGTCGTCCAGATGCATTTTCCCTGGGAGAAGGCTACCAAAAATACTGCAGAGTATGAAGGGATCCCTTCTGGACTCAGGATTGCAACAAAATTGGGGATCAAGAAGCTGATCATTTGCGGAGACTCGCAGCTTGTGTGAGACAAGTGAACAAGGATTACCAAGTCCATTGATGGAGGCATACGTTGAGGAAGTGAGAAAGTTGGAGGTGCGCTTTGACGGATTGCAAATAGAGCACGTGCCCTGTGTAGAAAACAACATTGCTGATCATCTGTCAAAGTGCGTTGCGCAAAAACTCCCTGTGGAACCAAGGACTTTGGTTCTCCATCTGACTCAGCCCACCATATCCCAGGCAACAATGGCCAGAAAGAGGAGGAAACTGGACTCCGCCAAGCCTCTCCCGGTAGAACCTCCCGAGGCTCCTGGAAGACGGGAAGAACTCCCCATCATTCACTGATCTGCACCCTCCTGCCCGACCATCGATCCCCGCAGTCGAGGAATGCGCTCCCACGAATGAGCAGGTGCCGCTAGTCCTAGTTGTCGAGCCTCAGGCTCCAACTTAGGCACGACACATAGTCCATTTCCTCCAAACTGGAGAACTTGCCGAAGAGAAAGAAGAAGTTGAAAGAGTAGCCCGGAGGGCCAGTATGTATCAGTTCGTTGATGACATGTTGTACAGAAGAAGGCCCAATAGTGTGAAATTGAAGTGCATCTGCTGGGAAGAAGGAAAGGAACTATTGGCAGAGATACACAAGGGTATGTGTGGCTCACACATCGGATCGAGGGCTCTAGTTGGGAAAGCCTTCTGGCAAGGATCTTATTGGCCCACAGCCCTCCAAGATGCATTTGAGTTATTCACCAAATGTGAAGCCTGCCAGTTCCATTCCAAGGATATCCATCTATCTTCCCAAACTCTTCAGACAATCCGTTTATCATGGTTGTTTTCTATCTGAGGGCTCAACATCTTGGGCCCCTTCCTCCGTGCTACCGGGGGCTTTGAATTCTTGTTCATTGCAATCGACAAGTTTACAAAGTGGCCAGAAGTAGAGCCCGTGAGAAAGGTGACTGCTCATTCAGCTATCCAGTTCTTGAAAGGATTGGTGTCCCACTTCGGGGTCCCTGCCCGGATCATCACTAACAATGGCACACAATTCACGAGCCACGCCTTCATGCAATGTGTTCATGCCCTCGGAAGCAAGATCTCATTCGCCTCTGTCACTCTTCCAAGGAGCAACATGCAAGTTGAGAGGGCGAATGTTGAAGTGTTGCTAGGACTCAAGACAAGGACATTTGATAACCTGCAGAAGTGTGGCAAGTGATGGATCGATGAGCTGCCGGTGGTTCTTTGGTCCCTCAGAACAACACCGAATCGAGCTACCGGGCAGACTCCCTTCTCCCTAATCTATGGGGCAGAAGCAGTTATCTCCACAAAACTCATTTACGGGTCACCTCGAGTGCTTGCCTACAATGAAGTAGCGCAGGAACAACACCGGCGTGATGACGTTGTGCTACTTGAGGAGAACCATCTCTGGGCTTCTACGTGTGTCGCACGCTATCAGCAAGCCCTTTGTCGCTATCACAGCTGCAGGGTTCATGCCTGGATTTTTGAGGAAGGCGACCTCGTCCTTAGTTGCGTTCAGTTTGCCAAGGGTACAAACAACTTGACACTGAAGTGGGAAGGCCCTTACCGGGTAGTACAAGTCACCAGACCTGGCGCGGTCCATTTGGAGACCGGAGATGGCATTCATTGTTGCAAAACTCATGGAACATTGAGCATCTCCATAAGTTCTACCCGTAAGGTGCGGTTGTCGGGCCCTCCCCGACAGCCACCCTTTTGTACAAGCCTTGCCAATGTTGCATGTAACCCCTTGTACAAAGCCAGGCGCATACCCTAAGCAATAGAGAAATAAATGAAGC
>NC_041386.1:429959192-429976963 GCF_002162155.2 Triticum dicoccoides | reverse complement strand
TGCATAAGCATATCATGAGCATATCATGTTCATGTAGATAAGATCGCATGTGGCATTGATACGTCTCCAACGTATCTATAATTTTTCATTGTTCCATGTTGTTATATTATCAATCTTGGATGTTTTATAATCATTTTATAGTCATTTGGTACTAACCTATTGACATAGTGCCAAGTGCCAGTTCCAATTTTTTCCTTTTTTACATCACAGTCAGACGGAGTCCAAACGCCACGAAACTTTACGGAGATTTTTTATGGACCAGAAGGAACATGTTGGGCCCTGGTTGCACCTAAGGGGAGTCCCAAGAAGGGGACAACCCACCAAGGCGCGCCAAGAGGCCCAGGCGCGCCCTGGTGGGTTGTGCCCACCGAACCGCCTCTTTGCTCTATAAATACCCCAATATTTCTAGAACCCTAGGGGAGTCGACGAAATATTCATCCAGCCGCCGCAGAGTCCAGAACCACCAGATCCAATCTAGACACCATCTCAGATGGGATTCACCACCTCCATTGGTGCCTCTCCGATGATGCGTGTGTAGTTCTTTGTAGACCTTCGGGTCTGTAGATAGTAGCTAGATGGCTTCATCTCTCTCTCTCTTGATTCTCAATACAATGGTCTCTTGGAGATCCATATGATGTAACTCTTTTGCGGTGTGTTTTTTGGGATCTGATGAACTTCGAGTTTATGATCAGATCTATCTTTTTATATCCATGAAAGTATTTGAGTTTCTTTGATCTCTTATATGCATGATTGCTTATAGCCTCGTATTTGTTCTCCAATATTTGGGTTTTGTTTTGCCAACTTGATCTATTTATCTTGCAATGGGAAGAGGTGCTTTGTGGTGGGTTCGATCTTACGATGCTTGATCCCAGTGACAGAAAGGGAAACGACACGTATGTATCATTGCTACTAAGGATAAAACGATGGGGTCTATCTCTACATAGATAGATCTTGTCTACATCATGTCATCGTTCTTATTGCATTACTCTGTTTCTCCATGAACTTAATACACTAGATGCATGCCGGATAGCGGTCGATGTGTGGAGTAATAGTAGTAGATGCAGGCAGGAGTCGGTCTACTAATCTTGGATGTGATGCCTATATAATGATCTTTTCCTGGATATTGTCATAATTATTTGAGGTTCTACCAATTGCCCAATAGTAATTTGTTCACCCACCGCTTTGCTATTTTTCTCGAGAGAAGCCACTAGTGAAACCTACGGCCCCCAGGTCTTCTTTCTCATATTACTTGCCTTTGCGATATATTTTTATTTGCTTTTATTTTCAGATCTATTAATCCAAAAACCCAAAACTATCTTGTTGCACTTTATTTTTTTGCGATCTATTTATCCAATCTATTATACCCTTTTTCCTGTCATGCACCAATTTCTGGCACCGTTACCCGAAAGGGATTGAAAACCCCTTTAACACGTTGGGTTGCGAGGATTTGTTATCTGTGTGCAGGCGTTGTTTACGTTGTGTTGCTTGGTTCTCCTACTGGTTCGATAACCTTGGTTTCATATATGAGGGAAATACCTACAGTCGTTGTACTGCATCATCCCTTCCTCTTTGGGGAAATACCAACGTAGCTTCAAACGACATCAAAAGGAATTTCTAGCGCCGTTGCCGTGGAGGATCTTCAACACATACCAGGTACCTAATCACAAATCTCATCTCCTTGCAATTTACATTATTTGCCATTTGCCTCTTGTTTTCCTCTCCCCCACTTTACAAAAATTTGCCATTTTATTCGCCTCTCTTTCTTGTTCGCCATTTTTTGTCAGATCTATCCTTTGCTTGCAATCATGAGTGATTTTGGTATGGCACCAATAGATGATGGCCTAACTCCTAAGATAGGACGTACGAGCAATCTGGATGCTAAAACTTTTATCTTGGGGCAAGGGAACGTTATGGGAAAAGAGCATATCCAAGAATTTTTTAATTGTGTGGGAAATTTGAGTCTGATGATGCTCCTATACTTAAAACTACTAGATCTTATCCGGATTCTATTTCAGCACTAGTTCTGAAACTTGAAAGTAAATTTATTCGTACCCATCCTACCTTGCAAAGATTGTTTTTGAGCTCCCTGTTATAAAGAACCCTAGAGCTAAAAAGTTGGCCACTCTTGTTCTTATGAATGAGTTTGACTACATAATACGGGAAGCTAGGGAAATCTTTGACGTTTATGGTATGAGTCGTGAAAAACCTGTGATAGATGAAATTCTTTACAATAGTGACTATGCTTTAAGGCATTTGCTTGGGGACAATAAAATCTTTCATGAGAATCTTAAAAAGGAAGTCCCGGTTCTATATATAATCCAACAACTT
Source organism: Triticum dicoccoides (assembly GCF_002162155.2). Classification (NCBI taxonomy): domain Eukaryota; kingdom Viridiplantae; phylum Streptophyta; class Magnoliopsida; order Poales; family Poaceae; genus Triticum; species Triticum dicoccoides. Next base: position 429,974,635 of record NC_041386.1, on the reverse strand, counting down.
TTCAATAATGTTAGTCAACATTACTCTTGGATTGTTGCGGGAAATCAAAAGTGGTATGATGAAAACCAACTTAGGATTGCAAAGGAATCTATGGATAACATGTTTTATGTGGTTTTTACAAAGCCTCATGATGAAAATACCTCTAAGAAAGTCAAGAAGAAGGATGACAAAACTTAGATCCTTGCTTTATGCCTAGCTAAGGGCATAAAACTATGCTTGTTAGGAGGCAACCCAATGAATAAATTTTAGTTTTGCTTTTTGATTCCTGTTTTTGTGTGTTAACACAATTATGCTACTCTTATGACTGTTTTTTTATTTTTTAATTAGTGTTTGTGCCAAGTAAAGACTTTAGGATCTTCTTGGGTGATAGTTGTTTGATCTTGCTGAAAAATAGAAACTTTTACGCTCACAAAATTAATTTTCATTTTTTTACCGTAGAGCGATAAAATACCCATTCCACTTGAAGTAGATCAATATACAAATTTCTCATGTTGTTCTATTTTTCAGAATTTTTGGAGTTATAGAAGTACTCGAAATAGTCAGATTGCTACAGACTGTTCTGTTTTGACAGATTCTGTTTTCTTTGTGTTGTGTGCTTATTTTGATGGCTCTATGGATTTCTTTGATGAGTTTTTGCCATAGAAAAGTTGGAATACAGTAGATATAATACAAGAACAAAATATGAATTGGTTTGGTACAGTACTTATAGTAGTGGTTTATTATTCTTATACTAATGGATCTCACGAAGGTTTTGTTGAGTTTTGTGTGATTGAAGTTTTCAAGTTTTGGGTTATGTTACGATGGATGAAGGAAGGATGGAAGAGCCTAAGCTTGGGGATGCCCCGGCATCCTAAGCTTTTATCCAAAAATGAGCAACCAACTAAGCTTGGGTATGCCCCCGAGTGGCATCCCCGCTTTCTTCCAACGATCATCGGTATTTTACTTGAAACTATATTTTTATTTGTCACCTGATATGTGTTTTGCCTGGAGCGTATTGTATGATATGAGTCTTTGCTTGTTTTATTTTGTGTTTCAAGTCATCAATCCATGCTGGACACACTTATTTGAGAGAGCCAAAATTATGTCATGACTTGTTAGAATTGCTCTCTATGCTTCACTTAAATTTTTATGAGCAATGGACTTGCTCTAGTGCTTCACTTGTATCTTTTTGAGCACGGTGTGCTTTAGTATTTGGAAAGGAATTCTCTCTTGCTTCAATTAGATTTATTTGAGAGTTGGTAAAATTTTCAAGAAATTCTCTCTTGCTTCACTTAAATTAATTTCAGAGAAAGAAAAATATATTATGCTCATGATCTTCACTTATATTTGTTTGAGCTTGTCAAAAGAAATACATGAAAATTAGTCCCAAACTTGTAGATATCCAAGAAGTATATAATAAAACTTTCATGAAGATCATTGGACAAAATAAACTTGATTCTTAGTAATAGTTTTGAGATATGATGATATGACATGCGAGTCATCTTGATGAGTAATTATGCTTTAGTAAGAATATTGGTGTTAAGGTTTGTGATTCTCTATGGAAGTACGAAAGTCAATAGTCATGCAATGAAATTATATCCTACTTGCGGTGCATTATTCGGTGTTATTTATGCTTAATGCTTGCTTATGAGATTATTCGTGTCTTAGTTGGTCGCTTCCCAATTGTTTGCTAGCCTTCATTTTGAACTAAGTGTGATCACTATTTGTTCATACAAAAACCTTTAACCTAGTTTTGCCACATGAGTCCACTATGTCTACCTATATGCGGTATTCTTTTGCCGTTCAAAGCAAATTTTCATGTGCCATCTCTAATTTTCAAAATAAACTTCTCTCTTGTGTGTTTGTTTTGCTCGCGGAGCGGTGAGGGGTGGCTAATATTTTCCATGCTTGATGTGTTATTCTCAAGATGAGTGTTTATTCACTTGTCACTGCACGAGAGTAAGGCAAAGGTATTAAGGATGCCCAGTCCCAAAATGCAAAAAAAATGAATTTACTTTATGTTGTCAAATAATAAATTCCTTGGAAAGTGTTGGTATGTAGGGCAACTGTGGATACGGCTATCCATGGAAAGTGAAAGTTATGGTGGAAAAAGGAATAAACTTTATTTTCTGTTCGGGAACCGCCTATGATATATCTATGCATGGAAAATATTGGGAAGTCTAAGTCATTTTCGTTGGTGGGATGGATACACCTCTCAAAAAGTTTTTATCTCTAAGTTCTTCGCTTTGAGCTTTGGCACCTCTACAAATCCCTACTTCCCTCTGCGAAGGGCCTTTCTTTTACTTTATGCAATTTTTTTGAGTCTCCATCTTCTCTTATAAAAGCACCAACTAGGAGGCAATATGATTGTACTTAAGTATTGGGTGTAGCTAATATTCGAGTGTGTTTCATGAATGGATCAATGTTTGAGCACGATGGGCTAGGGATAACTTATTTTAGTGTTGATATTTTGAAAGACAGGGTTGCTTATTGATATGCTTGAGTATCTAAATTATCATTTCAAAACTAGACTATTGCTTTGAACAACTAAAAGTCCAATTTTCCATGTTATGAAGAAAACAATATGATATGACATGATAGACAACATTCCATGTCGATGTCAAAACCGGCGGATCTCAGGTAGGGGGTCCCGAACTATGCGTCTAAGGCGGATGGTAACAGGAGGCGGGGGACAAGATGTTTACCCAGGTTCGGGCCCTCTTGATGGAGGTAATACCCTACTTCCTGCTTGATTGTTCTTGATGATATGAGTATTACAAGAGTTGATCTACCACGAGATCGTAGAGGCTAACCCTAGAAGCTAGCCTATGGTATGATTGTGTGTTACCCTACGGACTAAACCCTCCGATTTATATAGACACCGGAGGAGGATAGGGTTACACAAGGTCGGTTACAAGGGAGGAGATTTACATATCCGTATTGCCTAGCTTGCCTTCCATGCCAAGGAGAGTCCCATCCGGACATGGGACAAAGTCTTCAATCTTGTATCTTCATAGTCCAACAGTCCGGCCAAAGGATATAGTCCGACTGTCCGGAGACCCCCTAATCCAGGACTCCCTCAGTAGCCCCTGATCCAGGCTTCAATGACGATGAGTCCAGCGCGCAGTATTGTCTTTGGCATTGCAAGGCGGGTTCCTCCTCCGAATACTCCATAGAAAATTTTGAACTCAAAGATAGTGTCCGGCTCTTCAAAACAAGTTCCACACCCCACCGTAGAGAGAATAATATTTCCATAAATCTAATCTGTTGTCACGTTTTGACAGCACGACATCACGTCATGGCCTGGTCTTTATCTGAACCGGTTTTTCTCAACCAGCGCTGCGCATATTGCGAGGCGGTTTTTCTGACACGTCTCGTCAAAGCAGAGATCATGTCCCCCTTATTACAGGATTCTCATCAATACAGATGTGGGTAATCCAATCGTGCCTATTGGTATGACTCCTAGATCTTAGGTAAGTCCCAAACGGCCACAAGGAGGATGCTTGATATTCACCTCCTTTATAAAGATGGCGAGGCCTGTCCTTTTTCCCCCTTGTGCTCAATCGAATCCTTTCCCCGCCTCGAGTTCCAACACCCAAGGCTCAGGCCAGGCGCTTCGGACCTTCAACCATGTCCGGATCCAACCTTCAAGGTCGGTGGATGCCTTCCTCTGTCACAGAGGAGGACATCAAAAAGCTGAGAGAGGCCAGATATCTGACCGCCGAAATTTTGCATAGGCTGCCCACCGGAGGGCAGGTCATCCCTACTCCCGAACCCACCGAGAGTGTCGTGTTCATCTCTCACTTCCTCCGAGGACTAGGCCTCGCTCTGGATCCCTTTGTTAGGGGGCTTATGTTTTATTACGGGCTGGATTTCCATGATCTGGCCCCGGATTCCCTTCTTCACATCACTTCATTTATTGTCGTATGTGAGGCCTTCCTTCGCATTACCCCTCACTTCGGCATGTGGCTCAAGACCTTCAATTTGAAGCCGAAGATGATCGAGGGGCGACACGCAGAGTGCGGAGGTGCCTTAATAAGCAAAATCGCTAATGCTCCATGGCCAGAGGGTTCCTTCTCAGAGGTGTCCAGTTTGTGGCAGCGGGAGTGGTTTTACATCACAGCTCCCCGAAGTGCCAAGTGGGTAGCAGCCCCTACCTTCTGCTCGGGCCCCCCACCACAGCTGACGTCATGGATCTACAGGGGGCTGAGCTGGGGTCCAGCAAAGGATGTGCCAATATTGCAGAGTCGTATCCGAGAACTCTTTGAGAGAGATTTCAGCCTGGTTACGGTAATGCAAGTTATGCTAGTTAATCGAGTCCAGCCTTGCAAACATCGGTCCTCCGCATGTGGGAATTCAACCCGAAAGGACCGCGAGCTATTCAGCACTTCTTCGGCGTGACGCTCGAAGAGATGTTCAAATCGTTCTTCGGACCCCAAATAGAGTGTCCGGACACCACTGAGGATGTGGGTTTGAGCTGCAATCGCCCTGATACCCAAGTAAGTAATCCCATGGCCGAACACAGTGTCCTTTTATTTATCATGACATCATTCTAAGAAGTCGCTCTTTGACCAGGACTGGATAACAAAGGTGAAGATGATCAGGTGTACGGCACCCCTTCCTGAATTCTTGGATAATCCGGTACTAGACAAAATGCTCGAGCCGGCGTCTTATCAAGTGCCCTCAAAGGAAGATGAAGGGGTGAATAAAGAGGCCGACAGTGGGCCTCACTTGCTACTCGTCCCAACCGAGGGGATGAGGGCCTCTACGAGGGAGGATAAACAGGGGAAAGAATCTGACATTCCCTCTCCTCGGGGAAGGAATAGGACTACCTCTGAAGATCCGGAAACTAAGGTTTCCAAACGGGAGAAGAAATCTTCGCCAGAGGGTCCTGCCTCGGAGGGTATTCTTGCCGCACAATGTTCGCTCGGGGATCAGCCATCTACCAAGCTGTAAGTAATCAAAAAGTACTTAATAATGAAAATATCCTACCTTACTTCTCAAGACAATAACCGATGCTTATAAATTGTAGTCCGGACCGCAGCCCTTCTCGACAGAGTTCGTCTTCGGGGGATCTTCTTCCGGAGATGATGGAGAGCAAAATGCCTCCTCCTGACACCCCGCCTCCGGAGGTGGGCGACCCTAAAGTGTCGTCGTGGAGGGTATCTCCTGATCCGCCCAGGCCAAAGGATAACCCTTTGGCTACCCGGAATCCTCAGTATCCGGCTCCTAAGGAGAGTGATGGCAAGAGTCCGGAACTATACAGAATCCAGTCAGACGCACTGAGGGATCTTCTGGGGCAAGCGGCCATCTCAAAAGCGCATCGTACGCTGATGGGTACGGTAATTGAAAGGATTTCATCCGCTGAAAGCGGATTGCATGAAGCCTTTATGAGTCCTGCTGAAAGGCTTTGAGGTACGTGAAATAGTGTATGTTTTTGATAGTACCGCACATGTTAGGTGTGCCCTATGCAGATAGTAGCCCCTGAGACTCTGGTTGTCAATGAGAAGGCGGCAACCCGAGGATCATATTCCCAGGTAATAACCCGACTGCCTTTATGTGCAGGTGGTTGAGGCTCCGGTGGCTAGCCGGACTGATGAGTTTACCGACCTAAAGCGGTAACTTGATGCGGCCAATGCCGATATCGTGCTTGTTAACCAGCGGCTTGATGAGGCATAGGGTAAGTGATTTCTCTGGTGATCGTCACATAATATGAGGAGCATGATGCCAGTATCTTTAATATGTTGTGACTACAGATGGAGCTGCTACCCTGGAGATCCTTTGAGCGGAGCTTGCCCGAGCCAAGGAACAAGCAAGGAGTAGCAATGCGGCCGCTCTAAAGGCGGCCAAAGAGTTGAGGGCCGAACAGGCCGCGCATTGGGAGAGCCAGGAAAGAATAGCCAAAATGGCTATAGAGTTAAAAGATGCCGCTGACCGCTACCAGCTTCTTGAAGAAGAAAGCCGAGTGAAGGCGACGGGCCTGGAGAAGGCCCTGGTAGCCGCCAAGGAAGCCCGCTCCAAAATTAGAGCGACAAAGGAGGAGCTGCATCAAGTTGTAGATATCGTGTCTGGGAAGCCCTTCTTGTTGCGAACGAAGTTCGGAGATCCGAAGTATGCTCCTCTTGACCGACTATGGAGTTCTGCGGACGCCTATGTGGATTTTGCTGCAAGTGCTGCTGATGCGGCCGAGTACTTCAAGGATCGGAAAGATCACGTAGTGGAGCAGCTGTTTTGGTCACAGTTTCATGCTCCAGGCCGTCCGCTGCTATTGAATGAGCGAATGGCCGAGTGGGCCGAGCTCCATAGGTTGTCCGGACTTTCCATGAGGTCCGTTGTGGATCATCTGTGGCCGAGAGGGCCAAGGCCGAATAGCTACTTTAGTTTAGTGCAAAAATTCCTTGGTGTTGTGCTGCGCATCGATGCTATAAAGATATCAGCGTGCATAAAGGGTGCGCGGATGGCCTTTGCCCGTGTCAAGACATACCGGGATGGAGGCCACCACTGTTGCCACACATGGTTCGACCGTAGGCCGAGTGGCTGCCGAGCACTACTTTGAAGAAGTTCTTGAAGGCGCTCGTTTGATAGAGGCTCAGTGCTCGAAGAATGTTATGTTCTAGTGACATGTACTCCCATTGTAAAAACAAATTTTTCTTAAGTTATCAAGGTTGTGTTTATACTTTTTCCTGAAAGTATTATGATGCCTCCTGTGCGGCCGTTTACGTATATATGTATATAAGCTGAAAGTTTGCAGTCGTCGGCTTCCGCCCACACGCATATAATGCGGGGGTGTTCACCGAAAACGCGTATCCACACTTGATCCAACGTCTTGGTCCATTAAGGAGGTGGTAGCGCAGTGAACGAGGCAATCGGACTATATTGCTTTAACACTTTCACTTAGCCATAGGAGTTTGACGGTGGGGCTACTATATAGCCCCTAGTACTTCCGCGCTCGTCCGAATACAGGGCGTGTACGTACATGGTCGGGAAACGACCCTTCGTTAATGCCGAGGAATCCCTAAGATTCCGCTGAGTCATCGAGTGGTTGACCAGTCTCTCGCTATATCATGACAGTCAGTTTTCGGCTTTCTCTACTGAGGTGCTCATCCGGATGAACCAGGGCACAATCGCAGTAGTTCTCCCAGTGCTACCTTAGCCGATATGGTGGAACGTAAGGTACCAAAACGTGGGAGCCGGGCAAACCCAATATTTGACCAAAGACATGATTCAGAGCTGATGCATATAGGGCCAAACTCGCGACGCCGAACACTCCCTAAGGTGTTCGGTCTTTGTAACATATACCTGGCTGAACAATGCCCATAATAATAAACCTCGTGTGTCCAAGTACGTGCAATATCCTGACGTGTCCACATGCTAGTAACGTCAGCATCCTTCTCGGTTGTGTAGAGTATTCGGAGGATGTGAACAACAAGAGACAGAAAAAAAGGTTTATGCAGGGTCTTAATCTAAAAAGAAACCTTTGGGCGGGTCCCTGCTGCACGTTTGCGCCTGTGTCTCCGTTGTGCCGTGTCCTGGACGGGTGTAGCACGATTGTCATCTGTAAAAGGAAAGAACTTAGGTGAAAGTTGCCTTGCCAAAAAAGGAATTGGTTATTATCAATGAACTGTCAAGATTCAAGAGAAGTCAAGTTGAGCCGGGCTGGCCCTGATTCCACGCGGGAAGCCCCTGGTATCGTCTATGAGGGTTTGATCATCAAACCAATCCATGTATATGTAGTGGAGCGCCGGACTCGTCTAACCGTGTTCGTGGTCTTGACTACCTGTTATTTTTTCTTGTTGGTGAGGCCGTCTAGTTCGCGGCTGTTAAAGCCGCCGCATCCTCTTTTGTACGTGAAGAACGTTCAGTATTTCCACTAATTGTGATGATGCCATGTGGACCGGGCATCTTAATCTTGAGAAAAGCATAATGCGGTATTGCATTAAAACAAGCGAAAGCCGTTCTTCCGAGTAGTGCTTGATAGTCACTTCGGAATGGAGCGACGTGGAAAGTTAACCTTTCGCATCGGAATTTATTGGGAGAACCGAATACAACCTCTAGTAGTAGAGAGCCCGTACAGCGGGCCTCTTGGCCTGGTATTACTCCCTTGAAGGTAGTATTACTGTGGCTTATTTATGTCAGGTCTATCCCCATTTTGCGGACTGTGTCCTGATATATCAGATTGAGATCACTGCCGCCGTCCATGAGGACTCGTGTGAGATGGTACCCGTTTATTATTGGGTCTAACACCAAGGCCGCCAATCCTTCATGCCGGATGCTTGACGCGTGATCCCTGCGATCAAAAGTGATCGGGTAGACCAACCAGGGGTTGATCCTATGGGAGATGGGCTCTATGGCGCGTGTGCCTCGGAGTGCATGTTTGCTTCTCTTCTTCGTCACATGGATCACGTTTACCGTTTTAACCTCTGGTGGGAATTTTTTCTGTCCTCCGGTTCTTTGCTGGCGAGGTTCGTCCTCGTCTTCGCTTGGTGTCTCTTCCCCTTTGTGTTCGGCGTTTAGCTTACCGGCCTGCTTGAAAACCCAACATTCTCTATGGGTGTGATTTGCAGGTTTGTCGGGGGTGCCGTGAATCTGACAGAGCTTGTCAAGAATCTTGTTTAGGCCAGATGGTCCTTCTCTGCTGCTTTTAAAAGTGAAAGTGCGTTATATCGACTAGAGGGGGGTGAATAGGCGATTTTTATGAAAGTCTTCAAAACATGAGAGTTTTGAAGACAAACGATAAAATTAAACCTATTACCATGCAGCGGAAGGTAGACTACACTAGGAAAACCATAGTCAAGTATTCAATGAAGTGAAAGCACAAAGACTAATAGCAGCTAGGTAGTAAGGATCGGGTAGGAAGATATTGTGAAGCCAAACAGAACACACAGTCACTCAGTGAAGACAAATGATAGAGCAAACATACAATGACTTCACAAGGAGTAAGAGTAAGTAAAGTGAAGTGAAGATGAAACCAGTGACTCGTTGAAGACAATGATTTGTTGGACCAGTTCCAGTTGCTGTGACAACTGTACGTCTGGTTGGAGCGGCTAGGTATTTAAACCTTAGGACACACAGTCCCGGACACCCAGTCCTGAACACGCAGCTCAGGACACCCAGTCCTCACCGTATTCTCCTTGAGCTAAGGTCACATAGACCTCGCCCAATCACTCTGGTAAGTCTTCAAGGTAGACTCCCAAACCTTCACAGACTTCGTTCACTAGCAATCCACAATGTCTCTTGGAAGCTCAGAACGCGACGCCTAACCGGCTGGAGGATGCACAGTCCTCAAGTGTAATAAGTCTTCAGATCACACAGACAAGAAGACTTAAGTGATGCCCAATTCTCTCTGGCTCTGGGTGGTTAGGGCTTTATCCTCGCAAGGAACTCTCTCTCTCAAAGGCTTCAAGGTGGGTTGCTCTCAAACGACAAAAGCCATACTCTCAATCTGAGCAGCCAACCGTTTATGGTTGTAGGGGGTGGGCTATTTATAGCCACTTGGCAACCCGACCTGATTTGTCCGAAATGACCCTGGGTCACTAAGGAACTGACACGTGTCCCAACGGTCAGATTTCAAACTCACATGGCAACTTTACTTGGGCTACAAGCAAAGCTGACTTGTCCGACTCTGGACAAGATTCGCTCTCATTGTCTTCACTCGAAGACATAGGTTTTTGGTTTAGGCATCACTTCAGTCATTCTAACTGGTTCTCTTGGAACCCACTTAACAGTACGGTGGTTCCTATGACTCAACACAAAAGAAAAAGAACTATGAAAGATCTAAGTCTTCGAGCTCCATAGGCTTCATATCGTGTCTTCTCTTGTCATAGACTTCAATGTGAATATCTTCATATACCACCTTTGACTTCAATGTCTTCATAAAGTTTTAGAGGTCATCTCTGGTAGTAAAACCGAATCATGAGGGACTTCTACCTGTGTTATTCTGCAATTCTCACAAACACATTAGTCCCTCAACTAGGTTTGTCGTCAATACTCCAAAACCAACTAGGGGTGGCACTAGATGCACTTACAATCTCCCCCTTTTTGGTGATTGATGACAAACTAGTTGAAGTTTTCAACGGGGAATATATTCTGTGAAATTGTAAAGAATAAGGAATTGTCTTCATAAGTTGCAAGGGCTCCCGTGCATATGAGTTAATTTGCTTTTGGAATGCAAATGCACATGGAAGGTTGTACTTGTGGAGATCCACTTCAACTTATGATGACAATCCACTATGCATGTGAAGGTATATGAAGATAATGACATGCACAATGGAAAATGGACGTCTGCAGAATGAGCTAAGTGCGGAATTTATCGTCACAGATGCGGAATTTATCTTCGCAAACCAAGGTGGCAAATAAGTAGCAGACGACCATCTAGTTTAAGTGTTACAACTCATAAGAACCAAATGTAGCAAAAATGAGAGTTGTAAGCACAAAGAAAAATATAAAGCACCCGCCCATATGGACCCGCTTGAAGACTATCAATCTCATATGCTTCTCCCCCTTTTGTCAGTAATGACCAAAAAGGTTTGAAGACATAGAGCCTCTACTCGTTCCCATGAGGAGTAGGTGAAGTAGTAGGGTTGTTAGTGTTGTTTGGCGGTGCAGAAGAGCTTGGAGGTGCTGAAGCAGGTGGCGGTGAAGTAGCATCGTCTTCTTCCTCAATAATTCTGGCAGTGACTATGGCAGCAGAGGAAGAGAACTCAGAGTCTTCAAGGGATGGAGTTCCCAGCAGCACAGCCCTTCGAGGAGGTGTGGAGTCAAACTTGAATCTCTCAGTGAAGCCATCTTCTTGAAGATCAGCTTCAGAAAGCATCATCGTTAGCCCTTTCCATGTGCGGCGATAGGTTTCATGGGCAACGAAAGCATTCTTGGTGGCAAGATTTCGAGTGCGATTAACATCCACCAAGAGGCTTTTCATCTGACGCTTTAGCCAGTCATGATGCCTATCTTGTTTCTGATGTAGGGCCACAAGAAGCTCTCGGTCGTTGAGAACACGAGTGCGCTTCTTAGGTCTTGAAGCAGTGGCACTGTCAGTGGCTTCAGTTGAAGCAGGGTGTGGTGCACGTGTAGTGCCAGCCAAAGGATACACCCGAGAAACTGCTTCAACGCCTTCAACATTCTGTGTAAAACTCTGATGTTCTGCATTCTGAAGACTTTGAGGTTGCTTGGCAGGCTCAGAATATATGGCTTCAGTAGACATGTCCACGTCAGGCAAGAAGATCCTATGGTTGTGGGCTGAGGGCTGATAAGAGATGGCGGAGTGTAGCTTGATCAGCCGCATGACCCAAGGGGCATAGAACTTCAAACCAAACAGATCAATGCCTGATGCAGCAAGTTGGCGTATGAAGAAGTCCTGTGCATTGAAGCATTTGCCATGAAGTATATAGAAGACCAAAGTCTTCATTGCACCCTGAAGCTTGGCATTTGGAGAGTGCCCTTTGATAGGCCAGAGAGTTCGCCTGATGATGTGATAGATGGTTCTGGGCAGGTACTCAATGTCTTCAACGAAGAACTCTGTGGGATACGCAGCATCTTGAGGCAAAGGCTTCATCATGCTGAGCATTTGACTCATATTAGGTTCTGGTCGCTGAAAGATGCTCTCAGTAGCTTCAGCATGCAGCTGACAGCCTTGCTCAAAGAGATCGCCAGGAGTGGGCAAGCCAGTGAGCTCAATGATGTCAAATGCATTGGCTTCGTGATGAATGTTGCTAGTCATCCACTCCAGGACCCAAGTCTTCGGATCTCTGCTATACCCTTTGATGTGAAGTGTGGCATAGAATTGTAGCAGCAGCTCTTCATTCCAATGCTCTTCATCAGTAACAAACTGCAGCAGACCCACTTGCTTAAAGCAATCCAATGCTTCTTCTAGACAGGGCAGACCAGCTATAGCTTCAACGTCAAGGCGCTTGTGTGGGAAGATGTGACCTTGGTTGTAAAGAATGCAAGAGTAATAGCTTCGCTGAGGATAGCTCCAGAACCGATCTGATGATATCCTTTCCCTTGAGTAGGGGTTCCTGGAGCTATCTAAGAACGTGTTGTCCGCCCTGAAGCCATTGATGTTGAAGGAGCCAGGTGCTGATGCAGGACCTGGAAACCTTGGCAGTCTTGGGATTGGCTTCTGGACCTGAGGCCTGTGCTCAACATGATAGTTGAATTGGGGACTGGCAGCAGACTCAGGAACAGAAGTGGCAGGATCAGTGGCTTTGCTGTCTTCTGAAGCTTTGCTGGGGAGGGCTCCACATTAGCTTCGTTGTTGATTGTGGCAGCCTCAAGATTTGCATCCTCCACTTGACTAGCTGGAGGGTCAGTTACAGGCACGTTCTCCTGGAGAACTGCTTCTTGGTGGAGCAGGGGAGTGGGATCTTGTGGTACTACTTCTGCGGCTGATGCATCCGGAATGTCTTCAGCAGAGACTTGAGGCCTTGGACCTTTGTGAAGCCTGCGGAACGCAGACGACGCCTGTGGAGTTGGAGTGGTCTGGGCCTCATAGTCTTCATCCTCTTGTGGCTGATCCGCCCATGACGCATCCTGTGCAATTGGCGTCAGTGGACGAGCAATGCCGATGAGTTCGCTATTTTCTAACTGAGGAAGGACTGCATCATCTTCTACATTGTCATGATGACCAATGTCTTCAGCAGCGATCGGATCAGCTGCTGGAATGTCTTCAGCTTCAGGAGCCTCTGTGGAAGCAGGCTCATGAACTGTCAGTTGACGTTCTGCGTCAGGATGAACCATAGAAATGGGTTCAACTATCAAGGGCTCTGTGGGAGCAGCCCGAGCTTTCTTGGTCTTTCTCTTTTTCTTGGTGGGGGCAGTAGGAGAGGCTTCAAAGTGTTTCCTCTTCCTGGCTTCAGCCTCAGCAGTTCTTGTCTTCTTGAGCTCTGAAGCTGTTGATCGGCTCTTTGGCTTCGAGCCAGTCATTCTTGTTGGGAAGACAATCGGAACTGCTTCTTGCCTTGGTGCATCAGATTCATCCGTAGCAGGCTTCTTCTTCTTCTTTGCGGCCATCCTGGGGTCGATGCCAGGACGCCCAAGTGCTTTGCGCTTCTCAGCCTCATTATAGGCTTGCACACATCTGTCAGCCAGAGTCTTCATGCGCTCACGCGAACCCTGAGCTTCTGCACGCTTCTTCACAAAGGCTTCCTTGAGCTCGTGCATCATTGTCTTGAAGTTCTTCACTTCTTGCACGCTGAGCTTGGCCATATGCTTCTTGAACTGAGCCTTTTCATAGTCAATCTTCTGCTTCAGTTCAACAATGCGCTGGGCAATAGCAAGTTCTGAAGCAATGGCGCCTTGGAAGGCGACACTGAGGCCAATTGGTAGCTGCAGATCTTCAAAGCTGATGTTTGGCGTGTCAAACCACTCGTCAATGAAGTTGTGGATGATGGTGACATCAAAGAGAGGCAGATCATTGAAGATTTCTGCTTCTTCTTTGCTCTTGATGAGTTGCTCAAGAGCGTCATCGGCAAGATCTTCATCACTTGACAGATCAATGTCGTCATTGCGCAGTATGGCAGCAGCAGTTAGCTCTTTGCCAGTGTGAGACAGAGGCATCTTGACCTTCTGGGGCTTGGAGACGCATGATAAATCTTTGGACTGCACACTGTCTTCAGGAGGTGCAGTTGCCAATGGCTTCGCCCTTGAGATTTTTGGTGAAGGGGCTGGCTTTGAAGCTTTTGGCTTCTTCAACTGCTTTGGCTTCGGCACAGCAGGATCGTCATCAGACTCAGTGTCAGCCGCAGGCTCATTCACTGCAGTCCCTTGAACCAAGATGTAGGTGATGAGGCCTTCAAGGTTGGCGAAGGGACCAATGACATTGGGTTCTGCATGTCGTGTGCCATCTGCCCTTGGTGCTGAGGGACCAGGGTTGAAGTCTAACCCAAATTTCTTCTTGTTCTGCTTCACTGAGTTTTGGGCAAACTGGAAGTTGCGCTTGAACAGATTGTCGTCACGACACCAGAGTAGTGACGACGGATGTGCATCATCAGGCTGTGGCCGACGGACCATGCATGGATAGAAGCTTTGGGCAATAGCTTCATCTCTGGACCTGGGTAGAAGGTTCTTGTATAAGACGTCTCCCCACGGTCTTTTGATGGCACTTTTCTCAGCATACTCTTGAGTTGTGAAGCGGTATTTGAACCATTGTTCTGCCCAATAGCGTCGAATCCATTGGATTCGGGTCTTGCACTGACTATAATCCTCTTCAGGATCTGTCTTATACATTTCTGCGAGTTCATCAGGCAGATCTCTGGATGTTCTGCCACGATGTTGTCTGCCCCCCTTCCTTGCTACTTTCTCTGAAGCCATAAACTTTAACTTGAAAGGCTTCAAGACATTCAAAGGCTTCAAAGGCTTTCTCTTGCTGGACCAACATGAACTGGCTTCAGGAGAATTTATGTGATGCTGTAAGAATTCTGCAAATGAATGCAGACTATGAGAACCAAAGGATTCTCCCACGGACATGTACCTGTGACAGCATTAAGGTGCGAGGGAAGGGGAAGAGGTCATATGCATTCTCAGAAGATTTTGAAGATAATTCAGTTTAGAAGACATTGACTTCATCGTGCGAAGACATTCACTCATAGATAAGAAGTTGGTTCCAGATTTGTACGAATCCACAAATCAGTACAAGTGAGGAATCTAACTACTTTGTGAAGCACAAGTGAATATACTAGGCATGTTATGAGATGCAGTTTGAGAGAGATCTAGCTTGTGTGAACAGAAACTACTTGTGGTAGAAAGTGACAGATCAATAGGATCAACGGTGCTGTAAAAAGGGAGTTTTATTTACCACACTGAGAACTGCTAGACGGAGTGAGAGATGAGGCCGAGCAGTTCACTCTTCTGTGCCCTAACTTGGCGACGGTGGAGAGGATGATGTCTGCGGTCGGCGTGAAGACGGCGTCGGAGAGGTTGTGGCAGCGAAGCGCTTCGTCGCTGGCGTCGTCGAGAGCTAGCGGTGGCGCTAGGGTTCGTGCGAGGGTGGAAGAAGAGATAATTACCACTGTGAGTGTGTATTTATAGGCATAGGGGCGGCACTGTGCTATTACACAGGTGCCCCTGGCGATTCGCATCTGAGGAACACGTGGCCAGTTTGCGGAATTTTGGGGTTTGTTCCACGTCCCACGCACGCCTGGATTGTCGGGTGGTCGTTCCTACTTCTCCGGATTTCATGTGGAGGAATGAGCATTGAAAACGGACTTAATGGTTGTCTCTGTATCTTCTGCTGGCAAGGACGCAGAGAAGACATTCGACAGTTTCAATAGAATGCATATGACTTGGAGAGATAGAGTTTGAGATAGAAAGCATAGAGAAGTTGGGGTCCGATCACATTCACTTAGTTCAAAAGGTTCAACACGAAGACATAGCTATAAGTGAATGCTGCAGAGGATAGAACACTAGCATATATATATATATATATATATATATATATATATATATATATATATATATATATATATATA
>NC_041386.1:429908185-429958931 GCF_002162155.2 Triticum dicoccoides | reverse complement strand
ACTTCAAAATAGAACGTTTGGTGGTGGCGTTACCCACCGTATAGGAAGTATTAGACCCAGACACGGCGCACAATTATCGTGGCGCTCTGAAGTCAAATTCCACATTAATGTATTCACACTTAGAATGTATGTCTTCATTGATTGAAGATATACTTCACTTCGTGTGTTGCACATCTAAGTCATCAATATGCATAAGGGTTAGGATGTGTGCCTGATCACAGGACATTTGAGGATTCCAGGATATTTAGCTCACACCATAACTTGCAAAACCTCTTCTCATCCAAGGGCTTGGTGAAGATATCTGCTAATTGCTCTTCAGTGTTGACGTGTATGATATCAATGTCTTCCTTCACAACATGATCTCTGAGAAAGTGATGACGAATTTCAATGTGCTTTGTCTTCGAGTGCTGAACTGGGTTGTTAGCAATCTTGATGGCGCTTTCGTTGTCGCAGTAAAGTGGCACTTGCTTCAGATGAATGCCATAGTCCTTGAGTGTTTGCTTCATCCACAGAAGTTGAGCGCAGCAAGATCCAGCAGCAATGTATTCAGATTCAGCAGTGGAGAGAGATACACAGTTCTGCTTCTTTGAAGACCAACATACAAGTGATCGTCCCAGAAAGTGACATGTGCCTGATGTAGACTTGCGATCAACTTTTTCACCAGCATAATCAGCATCCGAGAATCCAACCAGATCAAACTCTGAGCCCATTGGATACCATAATCCTAGAGTTGGGGTGTGAGCCAAATATCGAAGAATTCGCTTCACAGCTAAGTGATGTGACTCCTTTGGTGCCGCTTGAAATCGAGCACACATGCAAACACTAAGCATAATATTTGGCCTAGATGCACATAGATAAAGTAAATAACCAATCATGGAGCGGTATACCTTTTGATCGAACTCTTTACCATTGTCATCAGGACCCAGATGATGTTTGGCTGGCATTGGTGTTGTGAAGCCTTTGCAGTCTTGCATACCGAACTTCTTCAGGCAATCTTTGAGATACTTCTCTTGAGATATGAAGATGCCATTGCGTTGTTGTCGTATTTGAAGACCAAGGAAGAACTTCAGCTCCCCCATCATGGACATCTGATATTGCTCTTGCATCATATATCCAAACTCTTCACTGTACTTCTGATTGGTGCAGCCGAAGATAATATCATCCACATATATTTGGCACACAAACAGTTCACCATCATATGTCTTCGTGAAAAGAGTGGGATCTAGGGAACCAGGTATGAAGCCTTTGCTCTTCAGGAAGTATTTGAGTGTGTCATACCAGGCCCTAGGGGCTTGTTTGAGGCCATACAGAGCCTTGTTGAGCTTGTATACCATGCCAGTATGTTCTGAATTTTCAAAGCCAGGCGGTTGTGCAACATACACTTCTTCTTCAATCTTGCCACTGAGAAAGGCACTCTTCACATCCATTTGATATAGAATTATGTTATGATGATTTGCATAGGCCAGCAGTATGTGTATGGCTTCAAGTCTAGCCACAGGAGCAAATGTTTCATCGAAGTTAATGCCTTCCACTTGAGTATATCCTTGTGCAACGAGACGAGCTTTGTTTCTGACAACTTGACCATGCTCATCTTGCTTGTTGCGGTATATCCATTTGGTGCCTATTATATTGTGTTTCCGTGGTTCAGGACGCTTAACCAGTTCCCATACATTATTCAGCTCAAACTGTTGAAGCTCTTCTTGCATAGCTTGAATCCATTTAGGTTCCATGAAGGCTTCTTCAACTTTCTTGGGTTCTGATATTGAGACGAATGCGAAGTGCCCACAGAAATTTGCTAGCTGAGTTGCCCTTGAACGAGTGAGTGGACCAGGTGCATTGATGCTATCAATTATTCTTTCAATCTGCACTTCATTGGCAACGCGAGGATGTATAGGGCGAAGACTTTGCTCTTGCTGTTCATTGTCGTTGTTGGAAGGAATGTCTTCAGGCTGAGCATTGTCTTCATGTTGATCAGGTGCTGAAATGATAAGTTCTTCTTCAGGATGAGCTTCAGAAGGTATAATTTCTCCAGTTCCCATTAGCTTGATTGATTCACTGGATGGAACTTCATCTAGCACATTTGGTAGCTGCTCTCTTTGTGAACCGTTGGTCTCATCGAACCACACATCCACTGTTTCAACCACTTTGTAATGAAAGAGATTGAAGACTCTGTAGGAGTGCGAATCCTTTCCATATCCAAGCATAAAACCCTCATGTGCTTTTGGTGCAAATTTTGAGGTGTGATGTGGGTCTTTGATCCAGCACCTTGCGCCAAATACTCTGAAGTAACTGACATTTGGCTTCTTGCCAGTAAGGAGCTCATAAGATGTCTTGTTCAGTAGCTTGTGAAGATAAACACGATTGATTGTATGGCATGCAGTATCAATGGCTTCGGGCCAGAATTTTCTTGGGGTCTTGTATTCATCTAGCATCATTCTGGCCATCTCAATTAGTGTTCTGTTCTTGCGTTCGACGATGCCATTCTGCTGTGGCATGTACGGGGCTGAGAATTCATGTGTGATGCCCAAGGTATCAAGATATGTATCAAGGCCAGTGTTCTTGAATTCAGTGCCATTGTCACTTCTGATGTGCTTTATCTTGGCGCCAAAATTATTCATAGCTCGATTGGCGAAGCGTCTGAAGACATCCTGCACTTCAGTCTTGTAAAGGATTATGTGCACCCAAGTATATCTAGAATAATCATCAACAATAACGAAGCCATAGAGGCAAGCAGTAGTAGTTAGAGTTGAGTAATGAGTGGGACCGAAAAGATCCATGTGAAGCAGTTCGAAGGGTTGAGTAGTAGTCATGATTGTCTTCGAGGGATGTTTGGCCCTCGTCATCTTCCCTGCTTCACAGGCACCGCATAAGTGGTCTTTCTTGAACTTGACGCCCTCGATGCCTATGACATGCTTCTTCTTCGCAAGGGTGTGGAGGTTCCTCATGCCAGCATGTCCAAGCCTCCGATGCCAGAGCCAGCATTCTGAAGCCTTTCCTAGAAGACATACTGCAAGCTGTGGCCCTGCTGAGAAATCTACCACGTACAAATCATCTTTTCGATACCCTTCAAACACTAGAGACTTGTCAGATTCCATTAGTACAAGGCAACGATATTTTCCAAACATTACGATCATGTTCAAATTGCAAAGCATTGAGACAGACATTAAGTTGAAGCCAAGGGATTCAACAAGCATGACTTTATCCATGTGTTGATCCCTTGAGATTGCAACTCTACCTAGACCCAATACCTTACTTTTACTAGTGTCAGCAAATGTGATGTGGCTCTTGTCGGATGGACGTAAGGTTGAGTCCATAAGAAGACTTCTTTTGCCAGTCATGTGATTTGTACACCCACTGTCAATAATCCATTTTGAAGACGCTGGTGTCGTACCCTACAGTGCAGTTAGGGGGATAGGCTTCACCAAGAGCATTGTGAAGCAAAAACATTTGACGAACCAGTGGGTTATGAAAGCTTAGATCCAGGTTAGGACTAATACGGAGAGTAGCAAGCGATTCAGGTACGAAGTACATAGTAAGACCATTTGGGCATTTGATCTTGCGCCCTACAAGATGTTTAAGGTCCCCAGCAATAGCGTCAGACGATTTTGGTTTTCTGCTGGAGACCTTTCCCTGCAAAAGAGAGTTAAGCCTTCTTAACCACCCACATCTTCAAGGGTGGCTTAGAAGCAATAAGTCTAAGTGTAGCATCTGAGAATTTTGGCTTTGAAGCCTTAGCAAACAGTCTTGCAGGCGGACAATAGTACTCATAAGAATAAGCAGAATAGTTCTTGGTCTTATGAACATGGCGGTTTGATGAACCGCTCTCATATTCATATGCCTGAGTATGGTTTCCCTGCAACATATTTGCGTTAGTGCGACTCAGGTGAGTCGTCTGTTTGTATGAAGCCTTTGGACCGTATGAAGCCTTTGGTCTGAGGTTTGTCTTCTTCAAGTGAGGTGTCATGAAGACATTCACAGGAAGATTTTCCAGACACTTTTTCGGAACCCAGATCTTCTTCATAGGCGGTCCATTCCTGCAGTTAGTACCAATGTACCTGGCAAACACTTCACCATTCTGATTCTTAAACAGCATATAGTTTGCATCAAAGGGTTCATCAATGATAATGGGGTTAGCACAAGTGAAGCCAGTTAGATTGGATGGATCTGCTGAAGGTTCCTTTGCAGCAACCCACATGGTTTTGGGTACTGCTCAGGTTTCCAGTAAGAGCCATCTGCATTCATTTTCCTTATGAACCCAACACCCTCTTTCCTAGGGTTTCGGTTCGGAATCTACTTTTTGAGGACATCACATAGTGTTTGATGCCCTTGAAGATTTTTGTACATCCCTGTTTCAAGCAATGTCTTCAACCTAGCATTCTCATCAGCAATAGCGGTGGTATCCTCAGCAGAGGGGTTAGTTACCGCATCAACAGTTGAAGATATTGCAACAGCAGTAGCAGTAGAACATTCAGCAACAGAACTAGCATTATCACGCTCAATGCATTTAAGACATGGTGGTTCAAATCCTTCCTGAGCGGGACTGATCTGTTTGGCGCGAAGTGACTCGTTTTCCATTTGAAGATCTTCATGAACCGCTCTCAATTTCTCAAGATCTTGCTTCCTTTGAAGATAATCATAGGAAAGCTTTTCATGAGTTGTTGAGAGAGTTTCATGACGACTTTCAAGTTCCTGATACTTAACGTGAAGATTTTTTATGTCTTCAATTAAGGATTCAGATCGAGTCATTTCAGCACCTAATAGATCATCGCTTCTGTCTAACAGTTTTTGAATATGTTCCATAGCTTTCTGTTGTTTAGTTGCAATTTTAGCAAGTGTTTTGTAGCTAGGTTTTGAACCACAATTAGAGTCATCGTCACTAGATGTTTGATAGTGAGTAGTGCGTGTGTTTACCTTGGCACCGCGTGCCATGAAGCAGTAGGTAGAAGCGGAGTAGTCCTTGTCATTTGCATCGGTGTCGGTGATGAAGTCATTGTCTTCAGTGTTGAATATGGACTTGGCAACGTATGCTGTAGCCAGACTTGCGATGCCTGAGTCGGATTCCTCCTCAGACTCCACCTCCGACTCCTCAGAAGCAGACTCCTCCTCTGAATCCATTTCCTTGCCAACAAATGCACGTGCCTTGCCAGATGAGCTCTTCTTGTGTGATGAAGACTTTGAGGAAGACTTGGAAGGAGACTTTGAGTATTTCTTCTTCTTCTTCTTGTCGTCAGAGTCATATTCTTTGCTCTTCTTCTTCTTTTTGTTCTCATTGTCCCACTGTGGACACTCAGAGATGAAGTGGCCAAGTATCTTGCACTTGTGACATGTTTTCTTCTTGTAGTCATGAGCAGGAGCTTCATCATTCCTTGAACTTGATCGGGAAGACTTTCTGAAGCCTTTCTTCTTGGTGAATTTTTGGAACTTCTTGACAAGCATAGCAAGTTCCCTTCCAATGTCTTCAGGGTCATCAGAACTGCTGTCAGATTCTTCTTCAGATGAGGAGACAGCTTTTGCCTTCAAGGCACGAGTTCGCCCATAGTTTGGACCGTAGATCTCTCTTTTCTCCGAAAGCTGAAACTCATGTGTGTTGAGCCTCTCAAGTATGTCAGACGGATCGAGTGTCTAGAAATCAGGACATTCTTGAATCATCAGGGCCAGGATGTCAAACGAACTATCAAGTGATCTCAGCAGCGTCTTGACGACTTCGTGTTTTGTAATCTCAGTGGCGCCGAGGGCTTGAAGCTCATTTGTGATGTCAGTGAGTCGGTCAAATGTGTGCTGGACATTCTCATTGTCATTTCGCTTGAAGCGGTTGAAGAGGTTGGGAAGGACACTGATTCTCTGATCTCTCTGGGTTGAGATGCCTTCATTGACCTTGGAGAGCCAGTCCCAGACCAGCTTGGATGTCTTCAAAGCACTCACACGGCCATACTGTCCTTTGGTCAGATGACCACAGATGATATTCTTGGCAGTAGAGTCCAGTTGAACGAATTTCTTCACATCAGCAGCAGTGACACCTTCTCCAGCCTTGGGAACGCCGTTCTCGACGACATACCATAGGTCGACGTCAATGGCTTCAAGATGCATACGCATCTTATTCTTCCAGTAGGGATATTCAGTTCCATCAAAGACGGGGCACGCAGCAGAGACTTTAATTATCCCTACAGTCGACATAGCTAAAACTCCAGGTGGTTAAACCGAATCACACAGAACAAGGGAGCACCGAGCTCTGATACCAATTGAAAGTGTGTTATATCGACTAGAGGTGGGGTGAATAGGCGATTTTTATGAAAGTCTTCAAAACATGGGAGTTTTGAAGACAAACGATAAAATTAAACCTATTACCATGCAGCGGAAGGTAGACTACACTAGGAAAACCATAGTCAAGTATTCAATGAAGTGAAAGCACAAAGACTGATAGCAGCTAGGTAGTAAGGATCGGGTAGGAAGATATTGTGAAGCCAAACAGAACACGCAGTCACTCAGTGAAGACAAATGATAGAGCAAACATACAATGACTTCACAAGGAGCAAGAGTAAGTAAAGTGAAGTGAAGATGAAACCAGTGACTCGTTGAAGACAATGATTTGTTGGACCAGTTCCAGTTGCTGTGACAACTGTACGTCTGGTTGGAGCGGCTAGGTATTTAAACCTTAGGACACACAGTCCCGGACACCCAGTCCTGAACACGCAGCTCAGGACACCCAGTCCTCACCGTATTCTCCTTGAGCTAAGGTCACATAGACCTCTCCCAATCACTCTGGTAAGTCTTCAAGGTAGACTCCCAAACCTTCACAGACTTCGTTCACTAGCAATCCACAATGTCTCTTGGAAGCTCAGAACGCGACGCCTAACCGGCTGGAGGATGCATAGTCCTCAAGTGTAATAAGTCTTCAGATCACATAGACAAGAAGACTTAAGTGATGCCCAATTCTCTCTGGCTCTGGGTGGTTAGGGCTTTATCCTCGCAAGGAATTCTCTCTCAAAGGCTTCGAGGTGGGTTGCTCTCAAACGACAAAAGCCGTACTCTCAATCTGAGCAGCCAACCGTTTATGGTTGTAGGGGGTGGGCTATTTATAGCCACTTGGCAACCCGACCTGATTTGTCCGAAAGGACCCTGGGTCACTAAGGAACTGACACGTGTCCCAACGGTCAGATTTCAAACTCACATGGCAACTTTACTTGGGCTACAAGCAAAGCTGACTTGTCCGACTCTGGACAAGATTCGCTCTCATTGTCTTCACTCGAAGACATAGGTTTTTGGTTTAGGCATCACTTCAGTCATTCTAACTGGTTCTCTTGGACCCCACTTAACAGTACGGTGGTTCCTATGACTCAACATAAAAGAAAAAGAACTACGAAAGATCTAAGTCTTCGAGCTCCATAGGCTTCATATCGTGTCTTCTCTTGTCATAGACTTCAATGTGAATATCTTCATATACCACCTTTGACTTCAATGTCTTCATAAAGTTTTAGAGGTCATCTCTGGTAGTAAAACCGAATCGTGAGGGACTTCTACCTGTGTTATTCTGCAATTCTCACAAACACATTAGTCCCTCAACTAGGTTTGTCGTCAATACTCCAAAACCAACTAGGGGTGGCACTAGATGCACTTACAAAAAGGCTTTTTCCGTTGACCTGGTTGAGAGCCCTTGAATCCGGCGTTTACCGCCGTATTATCTGGGATACCTTCTTTATTTCGACTCTTGTTTTTATTGCGTCGTGGTTTTCCATTGCCATCCCTGACTTCGGATGTGCTTGGGTCGCTAGTGCTGCTACGGGCTAACCAGTTGTCTTTGCACGCGCAAAAGCGGGTCATGAGGCTTGTTAGGGCTGCCATTGTTCTCGGTTTTTCTTGGCCAAGGTGTCTGGCGAGCCATTCGTCTCGGACGCTGTGTTTAAAAGCTTCTAAGGCTTCGGCATCCGGACAGTCGACGATTTGGTTCTTCTTGGTGAGAAACATGTTCCAAAGCTTTCGGGCGGACTCTCCGGACTGTTTGATTATATGACTTAAATCGTCTGCATCCGGAGGTCGGGCGTAAGTCCCTTCGAAATTAGCCCAAAAAAGCATCCTCGAGCTCCTCCCAACTTCCAATTGAGTTTTCAAGGAGGCTTTTCAGCCAGTGCCGAGCTGGTACTTTGAGCTTGAGGGATAAGTATTTAATGGCATGGAGATCATCTCCACGAGCCATATGGATATGGAGGATAAAGTCCTTGATCCAGACTCCAGGGTCTGTGGTCCCGTCGTACGCCTCTATGTTCACTGGTTTGAATCTTTCTGGGAATTCGTGATCCAGCACCTCATCTGTGAAACATAGGGGGTGTGCGGCGCCCCTGTATTGGGACATGCCATGGCGTTCAGACGGTTGTAGTATTCGGTTTTGATTTTGTGCTCGAGCGCGCTTCCTAGATCCATAGATGGATCTGGTCACACCAGATTTTTGGCGCAAGTTCTCATGTAGATCGTGTGTTGACTTATGTGCGACTTTGTTGGCCGCTCTATCGCGGTCACAAGGTGGTGGATCTGGCCGGTTGGCCGTGTCATTTTTCGGTTGCGTGGGCTCTAAGGCCTCATCATCGAATTCAGGTAATAACTTGCGCTTTGGATAGCTATTTGTGTGGTAACTTCCACCATATTTTGTTTCATTATCGAGCACTTTGTTCCACCTGCTGTTGAGCGTACCTTGTGCGTCCTTAAGCCTTTGCTTCTGCTTATTCAGGCTCCTCGCTGTGGCAATAAGCCTTCTGCGGAGGTTCTCTTGCTCCAAGTGCGTTTCTGGGATGATATGTGGCTCTTCGTCCGGACTATTTTCCTCCCGAGATGGGGTTCGATGAGGTTTATCCTTAGCGTCGCCGTGTTCGGATGCCAGATCCGCACCATGTTCGCTGTTTGCATCTTCGTCATGATCTGCCACCGGGGCGGGGCAGTCATCGTTTCTTCTAGAGTCGACTGGACTGTTATTTCCTCTTGCGCTGTTATCGCTGTTTTTGCTATGGTGGGACTTAGAGTGGCGCCGCTGACGTCGGCGCTTGGGTTGCTTAGAGGGGCATCCTCCGCTGTCTCTTCACCATTTCCCTCTTTGGGTGTATCCACCATGTATATGTCATGTGATGAAGTGGTTGTCCGGCGCCCTGTGGGCGCTGGTTCCTGTTCGTCTCCTGCATCTTCGCTCATGTTGTCGATGTCTTCGGAGTCGAAGTTAAGCATGTCGGTTAAGTCGTCGACAGTGGCTACCAAGTGGGTGGTAGGTGGGCAGCGAATTTCTTCATCATCCGCATCCCGTTCTAGCCGAACATAGTTCGGCCAAGGTTCTCCTGATAGGGAGAGTGACCTTAATGAATTTAGCACATCACCGAAAGGTGAGTGCTGAAAGATATCCGCAGAGGTGAACTCTATGATCGGCGCCCAGTCAGGTTTGACGGGCACGGATATAAGCGGCTCGGAGTCCGTGGCCGGGGGTGAATCCAGTGGTTCGGCAACACAGCTCTCGTAAGGGGTGAAGTCAGCGTCTGGCTATATCGCCGCTGAGAGTGTGGCCTCCGTGGCGGGGTCTATCCCTCCGCTCTCGGATGGCGCGATTTTCTCCGGATTGATAGCTGGAGTAGTTGCAGATGCGATCTCCCGAATATTGTCCGACGGCAGAGTTATGTCATGTTCGTCGTGACTGTGCGGCACACCTGACATGGGCTCGAATCCGTCGAAGATCAAGTCTCCGCGGATATCGGCCGTGTAGTTCAAGTTTCCGAATCTGACCTGATGACCAGGGGCATAGCTCTCGATCTGCTCGAGATGGCCAAGCGAATTGGCCCGCAGTGCGAAGCCGCTGAATACAAAGATCTGTCCAGGGAGGAAAACCTCACCCTGGACCGCATCGCTACCGATGATCGAAGGAGCCATCAAGCCTTATGGTGACGACACAGTGGAACTCTCAATGAAAGCACCAATGTCGGTGTCAAAACCGACGGATCTTGGGTAGGGGGTCCCGAACTGTGTGTCTAAGGCGGATGGTAACAGGAGGCGGGGGACAAGATGTTTACCCAGGTTCGGGCCCTCTTGATGGAGGTAATACCCTACTTCCTGCTTGATTGTTCTTGATGATATGAATATTACAAGAGTTGATCTACCACGAGATAGTAGAGGCTAACCCTAGAAGCTAGCCTATGATTGTGTGTTGTCCTACGGACTAAACCCTCCGGTTTATATAGACACCGGAGGGGGCTAGGGTTACGTAAGGTCGGTTACAAGGGAGGAGATTTACGTATCCGTATTGCCTAGCTTGCCTTCCACGGCAAGGAGAGTCCCATCCGGACACGGGACGAAGTCTTCAATCTTGTATCTTCATAGTCCAACAGCCCGGCCAAAGGATATAGGGGCAGTTTGGTTTGTGACCTGGCAAAATTTTGCCTGGCCTGGGACATGCCTGGGACTAGCCTGGTGCATGTTTGGTTGGTATCCTGAAAAATGAGACGCTAGCCTGGCCTGGATGGTGATTGGCCTGCAGAAGCACCAGGCACAATTATTAGCCTGGTGATACGTCTCGAGCGTATCTATAATTTTTTATTGCTCCATGCTATATTATCTACTGTTTTGGACTATATTGGGCTTTATTTTCCACTTTTATATTATTTTTGGGACTAACCTATTAACCGAAGGCCCAGCCTAGAATTGTTGTTTTTTGCCTATTTTAGTGTTTCAGATAAACGGAATATCAAATGGAGTCCAAACGGAATAAAATCTTCGCGAACATGATTTTCTCACCGAACGTTATCCAGGAGACTTGGACCCTACTGCAAGGAAGCAAAGAGGTGTTCACGAGGGTGGGCCCCCCCTAGGGCGCGCCCCCTGCCTCATGGGACCCTCGGTGCTCCATCGACGTACTCCTTCCTCCTATATATACACACGTACCCCCAAACGATCAGACAGGAGCCAAAAACCTAATTCCACCGCCGCAACTTTCTGTATCCATGAGATCCCATCTTGGGGCCTGTTCCGGAGCTCCACCGGAAGACGGTCTTCATCACGGAGGGCTTCTACATCATCATAGCCTCTTCGATGAAGTGTGAGTAGTTTACCTCAGACCTTCGGGTCCATAGTTAGTAGCTAGATGGCTTCTTCTCTCTCTTTGAATCTCAATACAAAGTTCTCCCCCTCTCTTGTGGAGATCTATTCGATGTAATCTTCTTTTTGCTGTGTGTTTGTTGAGACCGATGAATTGTGGGTTTATGATCAAGTCTATCTATGAATAATATTTGAATCTTCTCTGAATTCTTTTATGCATGATTGGTTATCTTTGCAAGTCTCTTCGAATTATCCGTTTGGTTTGGCCAACTAGATTGGTAGTTCTTGCCATGGGAGAAGTGCTTAGCTTTGGGTTCGATCTTTGGGTGTCCTTACCCAGTGACAGAAGGGGCAGCAAGGCACGTATTGTATCGCTGCCATTGAGGATAACAAGATGGGGTTTATTTCATATTGCATCAATTTATCTCTCCACATCATGTCATCTTGCTTAAGGCGTTACTCTGTTTTTAACTTAATACTCTAGATGCATGCTGGATAGCGGTCGATGAGTGGAGTAATAGTAGTAGATGCAGAATCGTTTCGATCTACTTGTCATGGACGTGGTGCCTATATACATGATCATGCCTAGATATTCTCATAATTATGCTCAATTCTATCAATTGGTCAACAGTAATTTGTTCACCCACCGTAGAATACTTATGCTCTTGAGAGAAGCCACTAGTGAAACCTATGGCCCCCGGGTCTATTCTCATCATATCAATCTCCATCACTTTTATATTGTTTTGCTATTTACTTTGCTTTTACTTTTTAGTTTGCATCCTTATATCAAAAATACCAAAAATATTCTATCTATCAGATCTCACTCTTGTAAGTGACCGTGAAGGGCTTGACAACCCCTAATCGCGTTGGTTGCGAGTAGCTATCACTTTGTGCAGGTATGAGGGACTTGAGCGTGGGCTCCTACTGGATTGATACCTTGGTTCTCAAAAACTGAGGGAAATACTTACGCTACTCTGCTGCATCATCCCTTCCTCTTCGGGCAAAACCAACGCAAGCTCAAGACGTAGCACCTGGCCCAGGCGTAGCGAGTAGGTAGCCTGGTCATGCCTGGGGACTAATCGATCCTCTCCTTGCATGTTATCTGGTAGATTCACATGCCACCGATTATTTTATTTCTGGATAATAGCTACCCAGGCATGGATGCGTACCAAACACAATACACGCAGGCTAGCCTCACCAGGCAGATTCTTTGATCTTTTCAGGCACACTCCGGGCTACAAATTTATCTAGGCATGCAGCCCAGGTATTGAACCAAACTGACCCATAGTCCGGCTGTCCGGAGACCCCCTAATCCAGGGCTCCCTCATTCCACATCAAAATTTTGTATTTATCACTTACCTACTCAAGGACATGTAGGAGTTAAGCTTGGGGATGCCGATACGTCTCCAATGTATCTATAATTTTTGATTGTTCCATGTTGTTATATTATCAATCTTGGATGTTTTATAATCATTTTATAGTCATTTTATATCATTTTTTGGTACTAACCTATTGACATGGTGCCAAGTGCCAATTCCTATTTTTTCCGTGTTTTTTACATCACAGAAAATCAATATCAGACGGAGTCCAAATGCCACGAAACTTTACGGAGATTTTTTGTGGACCAGAAGGAACATGTTGGGCCCTGGTTGCACCTGGGGGGAGTCCCGAGGAGGGGACAAACCACTAGGGCGCGCCAGGAGGCCCAGGCGCGCCCTGATGGGTTGTGCCCACCTCAGGTGCCCCCCGGACCGCCTCGTTGCTCTATAAATACCGCAATATTTACAGAACCCTAGGGCAGTCGACGAAATATTCATCCAGCCGCCGCAGAGTCCAGAACCACCAGATCCAATCTAGACTCCATCTCAGATGGGGTCCACCACCTCCATTGGTGCCTCTCCGATGATGTGTGAGTAGTTCTTTGTAGATATTCGGGTCCGTAGTTAGTAGCTAGATGGCTTCATCTCTCTCTCTCTCCTGATTCTTAGTACAATGGTCTCTTGGAGATCCATATGATGTAACTCTTTTGCAGTGTGTTCGTTGGACTCCGATGAACTTCGAGTTTATGATCAGATCTATCTTTTTATATCCGTGAAAGTATTTGAGTTTATTCGATCTCTTATATGCATGATTGCTTATAGCCTCTTATTTTTCTCTGATATTCGGGTTTTGTTTGCTAACTTGATCTATTTATATTGCAATGTGAAGAGGTGCTTTGTAGTGGGTTCGATCTTACGGTGCTTCATCCCAGTGACAGAAAGGGAAACGACACGCACGTATCATTGCTACCAAGGGTAAAATAATGGGGTCTATCTCTACATAGATAGATCTTGTCTACATCATGTCATCGTTCCTATTGCATTACTCCGTTTCTCCATGAACTTAATACACTAGATGTTGAAGGAAATATGCCCTAGAGGCAATAATAAAGTTGTTATTTATATTTCCTTATATCATGATAAATGTTTACTATTCATGCTAGAATTGTATTAACGGGAAATTTAGTACATGTGTGAATACATAGACAAACAGAGTGTCACTAGTATGCCTCTACTTGACTAGCTCGTTAATCAAAGATGGTTAAGTTTCCTAACCATAGACATGAGTTATCATTTGATGAACGGGATCACATCATTAGAGAATGATGTGATTGACTTGACCCATCTATTAGCTTAGCACTATGATCATTTAGTTTAATGCTATTGCTTTCTTCATGAATTATGCAACTCCCAAATACCGGAGTAACACTTGGTGTGCTATCAAACATCACAACGTAACTGGGTGACTATAAAGATGCTCTACAGGTGTCTCCAATGGTGTTTGTAGAGTTGGCATAGATCGAGATTAGGATTTGTCACTCCGTGTATCGAAGAGGTATCTCTGGGCCCTCTCGGTAATGCACATCACTATAAGCCTTGCAAGCAATGTGACTAATAATTTAGTTGCGGGATGTTGCATTACGGGATGAGTAAAGAGACTTGCCGGTAACAAGATTGAACTAGGTATTAAGATACCGACGATATGCGATATGACAAAGGGAACAACGTATGTTGTTATGCAGTTTGACCGATAAAGATCTTCGTATAATATGTAGGAATCAATATGAGCATCCAGATTCCGCTATTGGTTATTGACCGGAGATGAGTCTCGGTCATGTCTACATAGTTCTCGAACCCGTAGGTTCCGCACGCTTAACGTTCGATGACGATCGGTATTATGAGTTTATGTGTTTTGATGTACTGAAGGTAGTTCGGAGTCCCGGATGTGATCACGGACATGACGAGGAGTCTCAAAATGGTTAAAACATATAGATTGATAAGTTGGACGATGTTATTCGGACACCGGATGAGTTTCGGGGTCACCGGATAATTATCGGAGTGCCGGGGGGTTATCGGAAACCCCGGGGGAACTAATGGGCCAACATGGGCCTTGTGTGAGAGAGAGAGGAGAGGGCCCTAGGGATGCCCCCCCCCTTGAGGAGTCCGAATTGTACTAGGAGGGGGCGGCACCCCCTCCCTTTCCTTCTCCCTCTCTCCCTCTCCTTCCTTCCCCCTCTCTTCCCTTGTTGGAAACCTACTAGGAATAGGATTCCTATTCCTAGTAGGAATCCTACTTGGGGCGCGCCCCATGAGGGCCGGCCGGCCTCCCCCTTGCTCCTTTGTATATGGGGTAGGAGCACCCTAGAACACCCAAGTTGACAGTTGTCTTAGTCGTGTGCGGTGCCCCCCTCCACATATTTCCACCTCGGTCATATCGTTGTAGTGCTTAGGCGAAGCCCTGTGTCAGTAAATTCATAATCACCATCATCACGTTGTCGTGCTGATGTAACTCTCTGTCAGCCTCAACTGGATCAAGAGTACGAGGGACGTCACCGAGCTGAACGTGTGCAGATCGCGGAGGTGTTGTGCGTTCGGTACTTGATCGGTTGGATCGCGAAGACGTTTGACTACATCAACCGTGTTACTTAACACTTCTGCTTTCGGTCTATGAGGGAATCTCGACACACTCTCCCCTCTCGTTGCTATGCATCTCCTAGATAGATCTTGCGTGATCGTAGGAATTTTTTTGAAATACTGCGTTCCCCAACAATGGCATCCGAGCCAGGTCTATGCGTAGATGTTATATGCACGAGTAGAACACAAAGGAGTTGTGGGCGTGGGTATATACATATTGCTTGCCGCCATTAGTTGATTCTTGATTCAGTGGTATTGTTGGATGAAGCAGCTCAGACTGACATTACGCGTATGCTTACGCGAGACTAGTTCTACCGATGTACTTCGCACACAGGTGGCTAGTGGGTGTCTGTTTCTCCAACTTTAGTTGAATCGGTTTCAATGAACAGGGTTCTTTCTGAAGATCAAAAATCAATCACTATACTACGTTGTGGTTTTGATGCGTTGGTAAGAACGGTTCTTGCTAGAAGCCCGTAGCAGCCACGTAAAACTTGCAACAACAAAGTAGAGGACGTCTAACTTGTTTTTGCAGGGCATGTTGTGATGTGATATGGTCAAGACGTGATTATATAAATTGTTGTATGAGATGATCATGTTTTGTAACACAGTTATTGGCAACTCATAGGAGCCATATGGTTGTCGCTTTCTTGTATGATATGCAATCGCCATGTAATTGCTTTACTTTATCACTAAGCAGTAGCGATAGTCGTAGAAGCAATAGTTGGCGAGACGACAACGATGCTATGATGGAGATCAAGTGTCAAGCCGGCGACGATGCTGATCATGATGATGCTTTGGAGATGGAGATCAAAGGCACAAGATGATGATGGCCATATATAATCGCTTATACTGATTGCATGTGATGTTTATTCTTTATGCATCTTATTTTGCTTAGTACGGCAGTAGCATTATAAGATGATCTCTCACTAAATTTCAAGGTACAAGTGTTCTCCCTGAGTATGCACCATTTCTACAGTTCATCGTGCTGAGACACCACGTGATGATCGGGTGTGATAAGCTCTACGTTCACATACAATGGGTGCAAGCCAGTTTTGCACAAGCAGAATACTTGGGTTGAACTTGATGAGCCTAGCATATGCAGATATGGCCTCGGAACACTGAGACCGAAAGGTTAAGCATGAATCATATAGTAGATATGATCAACATAGTGATGTTCACCATTGAAAACTACTCCATCTCACGTGATGATCGGACATGGTTTAGTTGATATGGATCACGTGATCACTTAGATGATTAGAGGGATGTCTATCTAAGTCAGAGTTCTTAAGTAATATGATTAATTGAACTTTAATTTATCGTGAACTTAGTACCAGATAGTATTTTGCATTTCTATGTTGTTGTAGATAAATGGCCCGTGTCTAGCTAAGTTGAAAGATGATGGTAGCAATTACACGGACTGGGTCCGTAACTTGAGGATTATCCTCATTGCTTCACAAAAGAATTACGTCCTGGAAGTACCGCTAGGTGTACCACCCGCACCAGCAACTACAAACATTGTGAATGCCTGGCAAACGCGTTTTGATGACTACTCGATAGTTCAGTGTGCGAAGCTTTACGGCTTAGAACCGGGACTTCAATGACGTTTTGAACATCATGGAGCCTATGAGATGTTCCAGGAGTTGAAGTTAATATTTCAAGAAAATGCCCAGATTGAGACATATGAAGTCTCTAATAAGCTCTATAGCTGCAAGATGGAGGAGAATAATTCTGTTAGTGAACATATACTCAAAATGTCTGGGTACCACAACCACTTGACTCAGTTGGGAGTTAATCTTCCTAATGATAGTGTCATCGACAGAGTTCTTCAATCACTGCCACCAAGCTACAAGAGCTTCATGATGAACTATAATATGCAAGGGATGGATAAGACAATTCCCGAGCTCTTCGCAATGCTAAAGGCTGCGGAGGTAGAAATCGAGAAGAAGGGAAAAGGGATGAAGGGGAACTTCAAGAAGAACAGCAAGCAAGTTGCTGCTCAAGTGAAGAAGCCCATGTCTGGACCTAAGCCTGAGACTGAGTGCTTCTACTACAAAGGGACTGGTCACTGGAAGCGGAACTTCCCCAAGTATTTGGTGGATAAGGATGGCAAAGTGAAAGGTATATTTGATATTCATGTTATTGATGTGTACCTTACTAATGCTCGTAGTAGCACCTGGGTATTTGATACTAGTTCTGTTGCTAATATTTGCAACTCAAAACAGGGGCTGCGGATTAAGTGAAGATTGGCTAAGGACGAGGTGACGATGCGCGTGGGAAATGGTTCCAAAGTCGATGTCATCGCCGTCGGCACGCTACCTGTACATCTACCTTCTGGATTAGTTTTGGACCTGAATAATTGTTATTTGGTGCCAGCGTTAAGCATGAACATTATATCTGGATCTTGTTTGATGCGAGACGGATATTCATTTAAATCAGAGAATAATGGTTGTTCTATTTATATAAGAAATATCTTTTATGGTAATGCACCCTTGATGAGTGGTCTATTTTTACTAAATCTAGATAGTAGTGATACACATATTCATAGTATTGAAGCCAACAAATATAAGTTTAATAATGATAGTGCAACTTATTTGTAGCACTGCCGTTTAGGTCATATTGGTGTGAAGCGCATGAAGAAATTCCATGCTGATGGAATTTTGGAATCACTTGATTATGAATCACTTGATGCTTGCGAACCATGCCTCACGAGCAACAAACTTATTGGAAATAATACATACTGATGTGTGCGGTCCGATGAGTGTTGATGCTCATGGCGAGTATCGTTACTTTCTGACCTTCATAGATGATTTGAGCATATACGGGTATATCTACTTGATGAAACATAAGTCTGAAACATTTGAAAAGTTCAAAAAAATTCAAAGTGAAGTGGAAAATCATCGTAACAAGAAAAGAAAGTTTCTATGATCTGATCGTGGATGAGAATATTTGAGTTACGAGTTTGGTCTTCGTTTGAACAATGTGGAATAGTTTCGCAACTCACACCACCTGGAACACCACAGCGTAATGGTGTGTCCAAACGTCATAACCGCACTTTATTAGATATGGTGCAACCTATTATGTCTCTTACTGATTTACCGCTATCGTTTTAGGGTTATGCTTTAGAGACGGCTACATTCATGTTAAATAGGGCACCATCGAAATCCATTGAGACGACACCTTATGAACTGTGGTTTGGCAAGAAACCCAAGTTGTCATTTCTTAAAGTTTGGGGCTGCGATGCTTATGTGAAAAAGCTTCAACTCGATAAGCTCGAACCCAAATCGGAGAAATGTGTCTTCATAGGATACCCAAAAGAGACTGTTGGGTACACCTTCTATCACATATCCGAAGGCTAGATATTCGTTGCTAAGAATGGATCCTTTCTAGAGAAGGAGTTTCTCTCGAAAGAAGTGAGTGGGAGGAAAGTGGACTTGATGAGGTAATTGTACCTGCTCCCTTATTCGAAAGTAGTCCATCACAGCAATCAGTTCCTCTGATTCCTACACCAATTAGTGAGGAAGCTAATGATGATGATCATGAAACTTCTGATCAAGTTACTACCGAACCTCGTAGGTCAACCAGAGTAAGATCTGCACAAGAGTGGTACGGTAATCCTGTTCTGGAAGTCACGTTACTTGACCATGACATACCTACGAACTATGAGGAATCGATGATGAGCCCAGATTCCGCAAAATGGCTTGAGGCCATGAAATCTGAGATGGGATCCATGTATGAGAACAAAGTGTGGACTTTGGTTGACTTGCCCGTTGATCAGCAAGCTATAGAGAATAAATGGATCTTCTAGAAGAAGATTGACACTGACAGTAATGTTACTGTCTACAAAGCACAACTTGTTGTGAAAGGTTTTTTGACAAGTTCAAGGAGTTGACTACGATGAGACCTTCTCACCCGTAGCGATGCTTAAGTCCGTCTGAATCATGTTAGCAATTGTCGCATTTTATGAATATGAAATTTGGCAAATGGATGTCAAACTACATTCCTTAATGGATATCTTAAAAGAAGAGTTGTATATGATGCAACCAGAAGGTTTTGTCGATCCAAAAGGTGTTAACAAAGTGTGTAAGCTCCAACGGTCCATTTATGGACTGGTGCAAGCATCTCGGAGTTGGAATATATGCTTTGATAGTGTGATCAAAGCATATGGTTTTATACAGACTTTTGGAGAAGCCTGTATTTACAAGAAATTGAGTGGGAGCTCTGTAGCATTTCTGATATTATATGTGGATGACATATTGTTGATCGGAAATGATACTGAATTTTTGAATAGCATAAAAGGATACTTGAATAATAATTTTTCAATGAAAGACCTCGATGAAGCTGCTTATATATTGGGCATCAAGATTTATAGAGATAGATCAAGACGCTAAGATGGTTAAGTTTCCTAACCATAGACATAAGTTGTCATTTGATGAACGATATCAAATCATTAGAGAATGATGTGATTGACTTGACCAATCCATTAGCTTAGCACTATGATCGTTTAGTTTATTGCTATTGCGTTCTTCATGACTTATACATGTTCCTATGACTATGAGATTATGCAACTCCCAAATACCGGAGGAACACTTAGTGTGCTATCAAACATCACAATGTAACTGCGTGACTATAAAGATGCTCTACAGGTGTCTCCAATGGTGTTTGTTGAGTTGGCATAGATCGAGATTATGATTTGTCACTCCATGTATCGGAGAGGTATCTCTGGGCCCTCTCAGTAATGCACATCACTATAAGCCTTGCAAGCAATGTGACTAATGAGTTAGTTGCGGGATGTTGCATTACGGAATGAGTAAAGAGACTTGCCGATAACGAGATTGAACTAGGTATTAAAATACCGACGATCGAATCTCAGGCAAGTAACATACCGATGACAAAGGGAACAACGTATGTTGTTATGTGGTTTGACTGACAAAGATCTTCGTAGAATATGCAGGAACCAATATGAGCATCCAGGTTCCGCTATTGGTTATTGACCTGAGATGAGTCTCGGTCATGTCTACATAGTCCTCGAACCCGTAGGGTCCGCACGCTTAACGTTCAATGACAAGTGGTATTATGAGTTTATGTGTTTTGATGTACCAAAGTTAGTTCAGAGTCCCAAATGTGATCACGGATATGACGAGGAGTCTCGAAATGGTCGAGACATAAAGATTGATATATTGGACAATGTCATTCGGACACCGGATGAGTTCCGGGGTCACCGGATAAATGTCGGAGTGTCTGGGGGTTATTGAAAACCCCGGGGAAACTAATGGGCCAACATGGGCCTTGTGTGTGTGTGTGAGAGAGAGAGAGGAGAGGGCCCTAGGGCTGGCCGCATGCCCCCCTTGAGGAGTCCGAATTGGACTAGGAGAGGGCGGCGCCCCCTTCCTTTCCTTCTCCCTCTCTCCCTCTCCTTCCTTCCCCCTTTCTTCCCTTCTTGGAAACCTACTAAGAATAGGATTCCTATTCCTAGTAGGAATCCTACTTGGGGAGCGCCCCACGAGGGCCGGATGGCCTCCCCCCTTGCTCCTTTATATACGGGGGCAGGGGGCACCCTAGAACACACAAGTTGACAGTTGTCTTAGCCATGTGCGGTGCCCCCTGGACAGATTTCCACCTCGGTCATATCGTTGTAGTGCTTAGGCGAAGCCCTGCATCGGTAACTTCATCATCACCGTCATCATGCCGTCGTGCTGATGTAACTCTCTGTCAGCCTCAACTGGATCAAGAGTACGAGGGACATAACCGAGATGAACGTGTGCAGATCACGGAGGTGCCGTGCGTTCGGTACTTGATCGGTTGGATTGCGAAGACGTTCGACTACATCAACCGCGTTACTTAATGCTTCCTGTTTTGGTCTATGAGGGTATGTGGACACACTCTCCCCTCTCATTGCTATGCAGCTCCTAGATAGATGTTGCGTGATCGTAGGAATTTTTTTGAAATACTGCGTTCCCCAATAGATGCATCTTGGATAGCGGTCGATGTGTGGAGTAATAGTAGTAGATGCAGGCAGGAGTCGATCTACTAATCTTGGATGTGATGCCTATATAATGATCATTACCTGGATATCGTCATAATTATTTGAGGTTCTATCAATTGCCCAACAGTAATTTGTTCACCCACCACTTTGTTATTTTTCTCGAGAGAAGCCACTAGTGAAACCTACGGCCCCCGGGTCTTCTTTCTCATATTATTTGCCTTTGCGATCTATTTTTATTTGCTTTTATTTCCAGATCTATTAATAAAAAACCCAAAAATATCTTGCTGCACTTTATTTTATTTGTGATCTATTTGTCCAATCTATTATAACCTTTTTCCTGTCACGCACCAATTTCTGGCACCGTTACCCGAAAGGGATTGACAACCCCTTTAACACGTCGGGTTGCGAGGATTTGTTATCTGTGTGCAGGGGCTGTTTACGTTGTGTTGCTTGGTTCTCCTACTGGTTCGATAACCTTGGTTTCATATCTGAGGGGAATACCTACCGCCGTTGTGTTGCATCATCCCTTCCTCTTTGGGGAAATAGCTAACCTATTAACCCAGAGCCCAATGCCAGTTTCTGTTTTTTCCTTGTTTTAGAGTATCACAGAAAAGGAAAATCAAACGGAGTCCAATTGGCCTGAAACTTCACGGAACTTATTTTTGGACCAGAAGAAGCCCACGGAGTATCGGAGATGGACCAGGAGAGTCCCGGGCTGCCCACAAGGGTGGGGGCGCACCCACCCCCTAGGCACGCCCACCCCCTAGGCACGCCCTCTGCCTCGTGGACAGCCCGGAGGTCCATCGACATATTTCTTCCTCCTATATATACCAATATACCCTAAAACCATCGAGGAGCAGAATAGATCGGGAGTTCCTCCGCCAGAAGCCTCCGTAGCCACCGAAAACCAATCTAGACCCGTTCCGGCACCCTACCAGAGGGGGGAACCCTCACCGGTGGCCATCTTCATCATCCTGGTGCTCTCCATGACAAGGAGGGAGTAGTTCTCCCTCGGGGCTGAGGGTATGTACCAGTAGCTATGTGTCTGGTCTCTCTCTCTCTCTCTCTCTCGTGTTCTTGAGGTGATACGATCTTGATGTATCGCGAGCTTTGCTATTATATTTGGATCCTATGATGTTTCTCCCCCTCTACTCTCTTGTGATGAATTGAGTTTTCCCTTTGAAGTGTTCTTATCAAATTGAGTCTTTAAGGATTTGAGAACACTTGATGTATGTCTTGCATGGGATACCCGTGGTGACAATGGGCTATTCTATTGATCCACTTGATGTATGTTTTGGTGATCAACTTGCAAGTTCCGTGACCTCATGAACTTCTGCATAGGGGTTGGCACACGTTTTCGTCTTGACTCTGTGGTAGAATCTTTGGGGCACTCTTTGAAGTACTTTGTGTTGGTTTGAAGAGATGAATCTGAGATTGTGTGATGCATATCGTATAATCATACCCACGGATACTTGAGGTGACATTGGAGTATCTAGGTGACATTTGGGTTCTGGTTGATTTGTGTCTGATGGTGTTATCCTAGTACGAACTCTATGATAGATTGAACGGAAATAATAGCTTCGTGTTATTTTACTACGGACTCTTGAATAGATCGATCAGAAAGGATAACTTTGAGGTGGTTTCGTACCCTACCATAATCTCTTCGTTTGTTCTCCGCTATTAGTGACTTTGGAGTGACTCTTTGTTGCATGTTGAGGGATAGTTATATGATCCAATTATGTTATTATTGTTGAGGGAACTTGCACTAGTGAAAGTATGAACCCTAGGCCTTGTTTCAACGCATTGCAATACCGTTTACGCTCACTTTTATCATTAGTTACCTTGCTGTTTTTATATTTTCAGATTACGAAAACCTATATATACCATCCATATTGCACTTGTATCACCATCTCTTTGCTGAATTAGTGCACCTATACAATTTACCATTGTATTGGGTTTGTTGGGTACACAAGAGACTCTTTGTTATTTGGTGGCAGGGTTGCTTTAGAGATACCATCTTCCTCCTACGCCTCCCATGGATTGATAAACCTTAGGTCATCCACTTGAGGGAAATTTGTTATTGTCCTACAAACCTCTACACTTGGAGGCCCAACAACGTCTACAAGAAGAAGGTTGTGTAGTAGACATCAAGCTATTTTTTGGCGCCGTTGCCGGGGAGGTGAGTGCTTGAAGGTATATCTTTAGATCTTGCAATCGAATCTTTTTGTTTCTTGTTTTAGCACTAGTTTAGTTTATAAAAGAAAACTATAAAGAAATGGAACTGAGTTTACCACATACGCTTCATCTTTTTAATATCTTTCGTGAGTATGATGGGAAGGAAAATTGTGCCAAAGTGTTAGAAGAAGAATGCATTAAAATGATTGGCACTAAATCTTTGAATGATGAGCATGATTGCAATGTTGTTAGTATGAACTCCTTGAATATCCATAGTACTAATGACGATTGCACTAGTTATGATGAAAATGCCTCCTATAAACATGTCAACTTTTGTGGAGTGCATTGGGTTTGCAAGAACACATCAAATAGGGAAGATATATATTGCAAGAGGCATAAGCATTTATAAACTAAATGGTTGCAAGAAAGGCTAAATGTTAGTGCTGAAATTTTAAAATTTCTTAACCATACTTGTGAACTTTGCAATGAACATGGTCATTTAAATATCAAATGCAAATTGTTTCATGATCGAATCGTGTCTAAAAATTGTGATGACTTGATTTCCCTTGCACATTATAATGAACTTAGTTTGCTTTTGGGTTATGAAGAAATGAAACGTCAAACTAAGATTATTCCAGAATATAACCTTGAGAAATTCCTCTATATTGATCTAGAAGAAATTTATATGTATTGTGCGGTGAATTGCATTGAAAATCCTTATATTGCCAATTACATAAAGAAAAGAAAACAAATAGAAGATGAAGAGAATACTAATGAAAGGGAAGAGACTTCCCAATATCCTCCTATTATTTCTCATGACGAATCAGGTAACGAGGAGGAGCTTTCTATTCAACCAATCTCATCAATAAGGAGCTCAAAAAAGAGGGATAAACCCGCACATGATGTGAAGAAGAAAAAGAAAAAAACGAAGAAGCAAAGGTAAAAAGGTATCCCTCCCAAATGATGTTGCTCCTACTACTCATTGTGATGATGATAATTGCTATACTATTGGTGCTATCCATACTATTAATGATGAGGGTGATTATGCTTATGATATGAAAAGGCCCAAGCTTGGGGATGCTATGTTTGATTAAGATGATGTTTTTGAGAATATATTTGCTACAATTAATGTTTTTCCCAAGCTTGGGGATGCTATGTTTAATGAAGATGATATTTTTAGTCTCCCAAGTTTTGATATGCAAAATTATAATGATGATAGCATGCCTCCTACTTATGATGATTATATTGATGAAAGTGGGTTTGGAAGAGTGTCAACTTTAGGAAGTAATGATCCCACTATTTTGGAGGATGTTGAATCTTATTATGATAATTATGAAAGTGGATTTGGAGAGGTCATGACTTTATTTAGTGATGATTCCACTATCTTGGAAGAGGTTTCAATCAATTATGATGAGAACAAAGTTGCTACTTATGATAATTATTGTGATGACACGTATGCTATCAAAAGTAGTGATGATTATACTTATAAAACTTGTCATGATTATGATTACCCCTTTTCTGAACATTACTCTTTTAATGTGGAAACAATTTATAGTATTCGAGTTTCTTATGATACTCCCACTATTCCGAATGAGAAGAATCTTGCTTATGTGGAGAGTAGTAAATTTTCTATGCTTGTAGATCATGAAAATAATGCTTTAGGTTCTGGTTATATTCTTGAATTCATTCATGATCCTACTGAAAATTATTATGAGGGAGGAACTTATGCTTTTAGGAATTGCAATAATATCAAGTTTCCTCTCTATGTGCTTAAAGTTTTGAATTTATGCTTGTTTTGCCCTCCTATGCTAGTTGATTATTGTTCCCATAAGTTGTTTGCTCACAAAATCACTATGCATAGGAAGAGGGTTAGACTTAAATGTGCTAGTCATATTCTACAAGATGCTCTCTTTATGTTTCAATTCTTATCCTTTATGTGAGCATCATTGAAATCATCATGCCTAGCTAGGGGCGTCAAACGATAGCGCTTGTTGGGAGGCAACCCAACTTTATTTTGGTTCCTTGCTTCCTACTCCTGTTTAGTAATAAATAATTTATCTAGCCTCTGTTATTATTGAGTTTTTATGTTTTAATTAGTGTTTGTGCAAAGTAGAACCGTTGGGAAGACTTGGGGAAAGTCTTGTTGATCTTGCTGTAAAAAATAGAAACTTTAGCGCTCACGAGAATTGCTGACATTTTTTTATTGGAGAGTGATATTTAGTTAATTATTTTTAAAGATGATTAATAGATAAATTCCTCACGTCCAGAAATTTATTTTAGAATTTTTGGGGTTCCATAAGTTTACGTTAGTTACAGATTACTACTGATTGTTCTGTTTTTGACATATTCTGTTTTTTCATGTGTTGTTTACTTATTTTGATGAGTCTATGGCTAGTAAAAGAGTTTATAAACCATAGAGAAGTTGGAATGCAGTAGGTTTAACACCAATATAAATAAATAATGAGTTCATTACAGTACCTTGAAGTGGTGTTTTGCTTTCTTTTGCTAAAGGAGCTCACGACTTTTCTGTTAAGTTTTGTATTGTGAAGTTTTCAAGTTTTGGGTAAAGATTCGATGGACTATGGAATAAGGAGTGGCAAGAGACTAAGCTTGGGGATTCCCAAGGAACCCCAAGGTAATATTCAAGGACAACCAAGAGCCTAAGCTTGGGGATGCCCCGGAAGGCATCCCCTCTTTCGTCTTCGTTCATCGGTAACTTTACTTGGAGCTATATTTTTATTTACCACATGATATGTGTTTTTCTTGGAGCGTCATTTTATTTTATTTAGTTTTGCTTGCTGTTTTAATAAAATACCAAGATCTAAAATTCTTAAATGCTAGAGAGTCTTCACATAGTT
The DNA here is from genome assembly GCF_002162155.2 of Triticum dicoccoides. NCBI lineage: Eukaryota > Viridiplantae > Streptophyta > Magnoliopsida > Poales > Poaceae > Triticum > Triticum dicoccoides. The sequence continues at coordinate 429,932,904 of NC_041386.1, read as the reverse complement.
GCATAATTATTCGACTACTCATTGATCTTCACTTATATCTTTTGGAGTAGTTTGTTGTTTGCCCTAGTGCTTCACTTATATCTTTTTAGAGCACGGCGGTGGTTTCATTTTCAAGAAATAGATGAACTCTCATGATTCACTTATATCATTTTGAGAGTCTCTAAACGGCATGGTAGTTTGCTTTGGTTATGAATTTAGGCCTAATATGATGGGCATCCAAGAGGGATATAATAAAAACTTTCATATAAAGTGCATTGAATACTATGAGAAGTTTGATACTTGATGATTGTTTTGAGATATGAGGATGGTAATATTAGAGTCATGCTAGTTGAGTAGTTGTGAATTTGAGAAATACTTGTGTTGAAGTTTGTGATTCCCGTAGCATGCACGTATGGTGAACCGTTATGTGACGAAGTCAGAGCATGATTTATTTATTGATTGTCTTCCTTATGACTGGTGGTCGGGGACGAGCGATGGTCTTTTCCTACCAATCTATCCCCTAGGAGCATGTGCATAGTACTTTGTTTCGATAACTAATAGATTTTCGTAATAAGTATGTGAGTTCTTTATGACTAATGTTGAGTCCATGGATTATACACACTCTCACCCTTCCACCATTGCTAGCCTCTCTAATACCACGCACCTTCCGCCGGTATCATAAACCCACCATATACCTTCCTAAAAACAGCCACCATACCTACCTATTATGGCATTTCCATAGCCATTCCGAGATATATTGCCATGCAACTTTCCACCATTCCGTTATTATGACATGCTCCATCACTATCATATTGCTATGCATGATTATGTAGTTGACATTGTATTTGTGGCAAAGCCATCATTCATAATTCTTTCATACATGTCACTCATGAGTCATTGCACATCCCGGAACACTGCCGGAGGCATTCATATAGAGTCATACTCTGTTCTAGTTTCGAGTTGTAATCATTGAGTTGTAAATAAATAGAAGTGTGATGATCATCATTCATAGAGCATTATCCCAAAAAAAGGGCCAAATAAAAAAAGGAAGGCCCAAAAAAGGCGGGGCAATGCTACTATCCTTTTTCCACACTTGTGCTTCAAAGTAGCACCATGATCTTCATGATAGAGAGTCTCCTATGATATCACTTTCATATACTAGTGGGAATTTTTCATTATAGAACTTGGCTTGTATATTCCAATGATGGGCTTCCTCAAAATGCCCTAGCTCTTCGTGAGCAAGCGAGTTGGATGCACAAGATTTCATATACTTATAGATCTAGTGCATCCGTTGCATGGCAATCCCTACTCACTCACATTGATATCTATTAATGGGCATCTCCATAGCCCGTTGATACGCTTAGTTGATGTGAGACTATCTTCTCCCTTTTTGTCTTCTCCACAACCACCATTCTATTCCACATATAGTGTTATGTCCCTGGCTCACGCTCATGTATTGCGCGAAGATTGAAAAAGTTTGAGAACACCAAAAGTATGAAACAATTGCTTGGCTTGTCATCGGGGTTGTGCATGATTTAAATATTTTGTGTGGTGAAGATGGAGCATAGCCAGACTATATGATTTTGTAGGGATAGCTTTCTTTGGCCATGTAATTTTGAGAAGACATAATTGCTTTGTTAGTATGCTTGAAGTATTATTATCCTTATGTCAATATTAAACTCTTATCTTGAATCTTATGGATCTGAATATTCTTGCCACAATAAAAGAGAATTACATGGATAAATATGTTAGGTAGCATTCCACATCAAAAATTCTGTTTTTATCATTTACCTACTCGAGGACGAGCAGGAATTAAGCTTGGGGATGTTGATACATCTCCAACGTATCTATAATTTTTTATTGTTCCATGCTATTATATTATCTGTTTTGGATGTTTATGGGATTTATTATACACTTTTATATTATTTTTTGGACTAACCTATTAACCTAGAGCCCAGTGCCAGTTTCTGTTTTTTTCCTTGTTTTAGAGTATCGCAGAAAAGGAAAATCAAACGGAGTCCAATTGACTTGAAACTTCACGGAACTTATTTTTGGACCAGAAGAAGCCCACGGAGTATCGGAGATGGACCAGGAGAGTCCCGGGCTGCCCACGAGGGTGGGGGCGTGCTCCCCTGCCTCGTGGACAGCCCGGAGGTCCACCGACATATTTCTTCCTCCTATATATACCAATATACCCTAAAACCATCGAGGAGCATAATAGATCAGGAGTTCCGCCGCCAGAAGCCTCCGTAGCCACCGGAAACAAATCTAGACCCGTTCCGGCACCCTGCCGGAGAGGGGAACCCTCACCGGTGGCCATCTTCATCATCCTGGCGCTCTCCATGATGAGGAGGGAGTAGTTCTCCCTCGGGGCTAAGGGTATGTACCAGTAGCTATGTGTTTGATCTCTCTCTCTCGTGTTCTTGAGGTGATACGATCTTGATGTATCGCGAGCTTTGCTTTATATTTGGATCCTATGATGTTTCTCCCCCTCTACTCTCTTGTGATGAATTGAGTTTTCCCTTTGAAGTTGTCTTATCGAATTGAGTCTTTAAGGATTTGAGAACACTTGATGTATGTCTTGCATGGGATACCCATGGTGACAATGGGGTATTCTATTGATCCACTTGATGTATGTTTTGGTGATCAACTTGCAAGTTCCGTGACCTCATGAACTTCTGCATAGGGGTTGGCACACGTTTTCGTCTTGACTCTGTGGTAGAATCTTTGGGGCACTCTTTGAAGTACTTTGTGTTGGTTTGAATAGATGAATCTGAGATTGTGTGATGCATATCGTATAATCATACCCACGGATACTTGAGGTGACATTGGAGTATCTAGGTGACATTAGGGTTTTGGTTGATTTGTGTCTGATGGTGTTATCCTAGTATGAACTCTATGATAGATTGAACAGAAATAATAGCTTCGTGTTATTTTACTACGGACTCTTGAATAGATCGATCAGAAAGGATAACTTTGAGGTGGTTTCATACCCTACCATAATCTCTTCGTTTGTTCTCCGCTATTAGTGACTTTGGAGTGACTCTTTGTTGCATGTTGAGGGATAGTTATATGATCCAATTATGTTATTATTGTTGAGGGAACTTGCACTAGTGAAAGTATGAACCCTAGGCCTTGTTTCAACGCATTGCAATACCGTTTACGCTCACTTTTATCATTAGTTACCTTGCTGTTTTTATATTTTCAGATTACGAAAACCTATATATACCATCCATATTGCACTTGTATCACCATCTCTTTGCCGAATTAGTGCACCTATACAATTTACCATTGTATTGGGTGTGTTGGGGACACAAGAGACTCTTTGTTATTTGGTGGCAGGGTTGCTTTAGAGAGACCATCTTCCTCCTACGCCTCCCATGGATTGATAAACCTTAGGTCATCCACTTGAGGGAAATTTGCTATTGTCCTACAAACCTCTGCACTTGGAGGCCCAACAACGTCTACAAGAAGAAGGTTGTGTAGTAGACATCACCTGGTAGACCTAACTCCGCGGCAGTGAACTGAGGGCACTTACAGGATAGCCTGTCCGGAAATCTTGTTTACTTGAATGTATTGAGGCATTTCACCTCTGCATGGACATGTTACATGCACAAGTACCCCGGCAAGGCTTGTCTTTTTCGTTAATATGCTGATTAACAAGTACAAATCTTACAGAACACAAACATGGGTAGAGAAGATTACATAATTTAAACTAAAGTTTGGCAAAAGCCTACATATTTTAGATTGAAAAAAGATAAGTGCCCCGTGATGCCCTTTCTTGTCCCTCTCCTCCTAGGCACTGCGGCAGGAGCTGAAGAAGGCAAAAGGAGCGCCTGGACAGAAGCCCAGCCTGACCTCGTCAGGTCCCTCGACAAGGAGCCTGGCGAGATGAGGATTGCGCAGGCAAAAGTGAAAGAGATCTGTGGAGACGACCCATCAGCCGCCACCACTAGGGCCAGTAGGATGCAGTAGGACGAACAAAGCTGCAGCCCGCAAGGAAGCCTGCCGGGGCCCAGCTAGAAGGTTGCTGGAGGAACCGGGGGCAGCATCTCCACCCCCGCACCCAACTCCCCGGAAAAATCACCTTGCCGGAGAGGAGATGCAGGTGCAGATGGTGGTCCCGCCGCCTGACGGTGATGGTGCGGCTGGTGTTCAACCGGAGTCAGAGTCGTTGCCCTCCCGATCGACGCCGTCGTCATTGCCGTCACTGTCCTCCTCGTCGCTATCGCTCGAGGAGGAGTTTTCATCGTCGGTCGAGCTCTCTGCGTAGCACCCTAAGCGAGCACTCGAGCATCCAAAGACCTTGATGGAGAGAAAATCGGCCTCCATGAATTTAAAATGGAGGATGTGCCCCTCCGAAAAGCTACGGGTGCGGGCAAAGGTCTTCCAGCCGCGGCGGAAGAACATGACATAAGGAGAAGGGAAATCCACATCCACCCACATGCTTCCATTTCCGCAGCCCCTCATGTGCAGTTTCAATGCGCACGGCTGCTCGAGCTTCATCGCCCTTGCGAATGGACTGGGGAGGGGGAGGCGGCCGCGCAGGGGCTTGCACAATCTGATGATGAACTTCAGAGGTTGATCTCCGCCATGGCCTTCCATTGGGGGAGGGACGGCCGGCAGGGGCGCAATCAGAGCACCACCCCATCCTCCTCGGCCCCGAGCGCCATGACACCCATGACCTCACCCCCTACCACTTCCTCTCGTAGTGGGCTCCGTCGCCGCATGTTCGGAGGAAGGAGGGAGATGCTGTCGAGCAGAAGTTCTAGCTACCACGGGAGCAGTGCCGGACCCTCGACCTCTCACCATGATAGGCGAGGACTACTGTGGGAATGGGGGAGAAGGAGGTGTGGAGGAATGTCGTGCCCTGCACCCCCTTTTTATAGGTGAGCGGGGCAGGGGGCTGGATTTTTCCATGAAGGTAGCTGCACCGTTCAACCAGTCCGGCTCCCCCTTGCCATTAACGGCTCGAAGAATCAAGGCTGACCCCCTGCGCCAATCCGTGACGCATGGCTTTCTACCACGGCACTCATTCCCGTGCCCTCCGCATCCACCGCCAACTTTGCGCAATGCATGCAATACACCTGGCAGAAGCGTTTGGAGCAGGAAAGATAATGGGTAGACGTTACTCCACTATGAACATGGGACGTGGGTACCCTGCAAATAGTGGCCCATTATCCCCCCATTGTTGTTGGCACTACGTGACGCACGGGAGAACCAGAAACTGACCTGGGCTCAGGTTAATGAATAAGCAAAGAAGACCTCAAAAGACAAGCAACTACTACCCTCTTGCCTGTGCACTGGATAGGGCCTACCCTAATGATTCCTGGCGGTGCGTTTCGGCCAGGCCCCGTGCAACAAACCCTGGGTCTGTTGCCCAAACCGTGCACAGACCTAAGAACAAGGTTGCAACATCCAAGACCAAACCAAGCAGAAGAGATCAACTCTTTGAGGAATCAGAGTGCGGATCAAGAATACCAAGTCAAGCCAAAGGAGCAAGACACCACTAAGGGGAAACCTCCCTTGCTGGGTAGGCGAGCCTTGTGATACGTCTCCAACGTATCTATAATGTTTGATTGTTCCATGCTGTTATATTATCATTCTTGGATGTTTTACAATCATTTTATAGCAACTTTATATCATCTTTTGGGACTAACCTATTGACATAGTGCCCAATGCTAGTTTTTGTTTTTTTGCTTGTTTTTTACTTTGCATAAAATTTATACCAAAAGGAGTCCAAACGCAGCGAAACTTTTTGGAGATTTTTCTGTACCAGAAGACACCTATTGGGCTAAATAAGTACCAGAGGGGGCTCCAAGGGGAGCACAACCTACCAGGGCGCGCCTGGGGGGCCAGGCGCGCCCAGGTGGGTTGTTGTCGGGGACGGATTTTTGGGACATAGATCCCAGTAAACGACCCTTGTGTCATCACCAGCCCCAGGATTACTATTGCTGGTGGACATTTCCTTGATACAGTGTTCCAAGCAATTACAAGAATATGAGTACAAGACCTTATAGGTCCATTGAGTACAACAATGATTTCTAGTGCCAGATGATGGAAGCGACTCGTGGATCTCCAACGTTGATGGAACTCCATTCCCATGGGAACAGCTGACCTGGATAACTCATATCTCATGTGGGTGCTATCTCCGAATCCTAGATTGGGGTGTTGCCGCAGTACTCCTCTCTGAAACATGATCTGGCCAAGACAATAGCCAGGGACAAGCCAGTGAGTACGTTTGAATGTACTCGCAAACATCAAGAACAAAAGATATACCTAATGCATATGCTCATGATGAATTAAACTATCTGCAAGTGGTGACTAAAAATTAAGGCATGGCATAATCAATATTCATATGGTGCGGAAGGATAAATAAGTCATGTTATTCGTAAATCAAAGAAAAGAAACGGAACGTCGGGCGTTGACCTCCTGAGAAATTCCAAGAGAAATGCCAAATAGGTGACTAAAAGAGAATCGGGCGAGACAGGACCGCCCGAGAACTCAAGCAACGCCACAAGAGGTCTTGAAAAGAAATGCCAAACGGGTGTCTAAAAGCGACACCTCGAGAGGTCTTGAAAATAAATGCCACAGTCGGGTGTCTGAGCGACGCCTCATAAAGGGCTTATATGAAAATGACATGAGTATTCAGGTGGACTAGCCATCCCAAGAGATACTCACAGTTGCACATAAGAGAAAAAGGTTAGTCCACAACAATATTCATAGTGGCACTAGTAGTGACAGTAATTATCCTGCAAAACAAACCATGATCAATTTAATTATTCCTCCGAAGACTGACACTAAGACCGACACTTGACCAACCCAGACTGTAGTCCTTAACCATGGACATGGCTATTCGAATAGATATAACTCTGCAGAGGGTGTGCTCTTTAACAACGTGTATAGGATTTCTTTAGCCAGCACCGAGACGTTGACTAATTCACGTTAAGGTCTTTGGATTGAAAACACACCTGACCAGCACACACCAGATTAACTTTCTGGATGCCAGGAATCACCCAAAGCATCGCTCAAGAGAAACTCTAAGGTGGGGAGACCATCATCTCGCCTAGACGGATACACCCATGCCCCCTGGCCTAATGACTGGCATTGCAGCCGGTACCTGGAAATCCTCATCGTGGCCTCTTTGTACGGTGTTTGCACGGGATGGGGTTAACAACTTACTGAACCGTACCCTGCTTGTGGCAGGGACAAGTGGTAGCGCAAAACCAGTATGGGGGTTACTGGAACAAGACTCGGTCTATGGTCAACTCAGGAGGTTTAAGTTTTCCTACAATGGTTAGCACAATATAATTCCTTGGCAGTACCCAACAGGATCAGCACCTGGTATGTCCCAACATACCCTCACTGATCATTCTCGTCACAACGAGATTTTAGTCTCGCGGTCACTTTTCTCGTGACTGATTCTTCCTGCAATTTAGCATGGACCAACACCGGCACATACGCCACATGAAAGTAACTGTACCCACTTATACTTCATGTTTAAGTGAGAATAAAACACCATCAAGGGGCATCATGCATGTATGACTAGTACCATGAAAATTCTATATGAATTCTACATATTCATAATTCAATTCTACATGCAAGCAAACAAATATGCATTCACCATATCACGTATTCAAGATGCTTGCCTTGAGCATGCAGAAAGATTGGGTGCACTCCAAAACTTTGAAAACTATATCTCCCCTCCATTTTCCTATTTTCAAAATAATTCAATTACCACATAATTCCAAAATAGTACATAAAAGTTGTTTGGAAATTTTTGAAATAAATACTAAAATAAACTAGATGAAATTTTAGAAATAACAGAAAAAGAATCAAGTCATTTGGAGTTGTGGTTTAAAAACCAGATCCAGTCAAAGTTAGGGTCAACTCTGGATTTAAATTAAAACAGAAAAAACGGTTCGTTAGGAAATACACTTTCAGAATAGGAAGACGTACTTCAGTGATTACGCGTCCCGGGTTTACGCTTTCTAGACGAGGAGACGTATTTTAGGAAATACGCCTCCACTTAAGTCGAGCTGGCGTGGCGCTGGGTCACTCACAGTGGGCCCGCCTGGCCCACTAGTCAGGTTTGACCGGTCCACGCACGTGCCTCCTTCTCTAGCCGAATAGAGGCGGAGCTTCGGCGAGGTTTGCCAGCGAACGACAACACCACTCGGAAAACCAAGGCCACCCACGAGCTCAGGGGGTCGAGGCGGTCACTCCAGTGGTCGCCGTGGTCCCTGGGGTGGACGGAGTCGCCGGCGGCGAGCTCAGCCAAAGAGCTCCGGCGGGGCTAATTGGGCATTTCACCCATGATGGCTCCCGAGCAGAATTGAGCGTGAGGATGGGTCGGTGGGTGCTCCAGGAGGCTAGTGGTGGAGAAATTTGGGAGAGGGAGAGCCGGACGGTGTCGGAACCATCCGAGCAGTGGTGGCAACAGTAGTTGCCGGAGAGGAAGAAGACGACCACCTCCGGTCGTTCTACTGCTATGGGAGGCTTACAGAGGGAGGAGGAGTGGTGATGAGAGGGGAGAGCTCGGGTGAGCTTAAATTGGCAGGGATATGTGCTGCCGCGGCTTCCAGAGAATGGCCACGACGGCGATCGCCATTAGTGAGGTAGAGAGGGTGGTTAGGGGTGGTAGCTGTGGTTGGTGTGGACGGTGGCTCCCTGCAGTGATGACAGAGCTTGCTGGTTGGCTCGGAGACGTGCCACGCACCTTGGACGGTGCCGCCCCAAGCTGAATGGGGCGGCGGCCATTGATGGCAGGCGAGGGCGGTGGCGAGGACGTGGCGTGTCCGATGTATCGTTTGTGCGCTCGGTGAGCTATGGATGAGCTCGAGCCGTTGGTATTCAAGCGAGAGGGGCCCGGACAAAGACGTGGCGAAGGTGTACTCGTCGGGTGGCACTCTTGGTCATTGTTGACGGTGGTGGATGGCGCTCTGAGGCCAAGCGGAGGAGTCGGCGAGGTTCCTGGTGGTCAGGCTGATCCAGGGGAGGATCAGGTTGAGAGGGGAGGCAGCTGAGTGGTGGCAGCAGCTCGGTGCCGACGCATGCAGAAAGCGCGCTCTGGACATGCTCTAGACGTGCACGTAGCATGCTCGACAAAATGTCTTGGTGGTCTACAGTGCACTAATGGAGTTGATATTTGACAGGATGATGGTTCCTAGTGTGGAAAGAGTGATGGACATGTTAGTTTGGCCAAACGACCAAGTGTCCAGTGCAATATAGGAAGTGGCAATATTTCTATCATACACACAAGCTGTTTGACAAAATGCTAGGGCTAGCTAGGGGATTCTGTTGATGATCAAATTTGGCAGGACGAGGGATCTTTAGATGATAGAGATGGTAGTGGAGTTAGTTTAGCATTAAGAGAAACTTGTTAGTGCAAGTTCTACCAGAATTTAGTTCTGGACAGAAATTTCAGTGGCATGTTTGGTGGACTTAAAAGATGCAAATAGAGATGATCTCCTAGAGTTAAGGTTTTGTTTGGAAGGAATACAAGATGGAAAAGTTTCAGAATTAATGGACCTATTAGGGTTGCAGTTATACCTGAAGAATGGGGCAAAAATGAAAATAGGATGTTTCACTCAAAATTTTCAAAAGACATAGTTAGGTTTTTGCACAAAAGTGATTTATAGGCATCGCCTAACCTCTCATAATTTTTGTGGGATTTTAAAACAATTATTTCAAATCTTTATAGTGCAACAGAGGCGTATGAAGTATTGAAAATGCTAGTAAAAGAATTATTTGTGGAAAATTTTATTACGAAAATGTTTCCTACTGTTGCTTATAATATAAATCAAATGATTTACAAAACAACCAAGGACCACAACATTTCTCAAAAATAATCTTCTATGGAGGAAGAATTTTGTAAAACAGAAAATAGAAAAGCTCTATAATTAATAACTGAGCTCATATAGCTCAAAAAAATTATTTCTGACCAAATTTTACTTAATAAAATTTGATTAAATTTTTGGGGTGTTACAGTTGTGCCCACCTCGGTGGCCTCCCGCACCGCCTCTTTTCTCTATAAATACCCCAATATTCCAGAAACCCTAGGGGAGTCGACGAAAATCAATTCCAACCGCCGCAAGTTCCAGAAACCATAGATCCAATCTAGACACCATCACGGAGGGGTTCATCATCCTCATTGGTGCCTCTCTGATGATGTGTGAGTAGTTCATTGTAGACCTACGGGTCCGTAGTTAGTAGCTAGATGGTTTCCTCTCTCTCTCTCTTTTGATTCTCAATACAATGGTCCCTTGGAGATCTATTTGATGTAACTCTTTTTGCGGTATGTTTGTTGGGATCCGATGAACTTTGAGTTTATGATCACATCTATGTTTTTATCCATGAAAGTTACTTGAGTCTTTTGATCTCTTATATGCATGATTACTTATAGCCCATATTTCTTCTTCGAATCTATGGTTTAGCTTGGCCGACTAGATTGATTTTTCTTGCCATGGGAAGAGGTGCTTTGTGATGGGTTCGATCTTACGGTGCTTGCTCCCAGTGACAGAAAGGGAACCGACGCGTATGTACCTTTGCTATTAAGGATAACAATATGGGGTCTATTTCTACATAAATAGATCTTGTATATATCATGTCATCATTCTTATTGCATTACTCTATTTCTCCATGAACTTAATACACTAGATGCATGCTGGATAGCAGTCGATGTGTGGAGTAATAGTAGTAGATGCTGGCAGGAGTCAGTCTACTAATCCTGTAAGTGATGCCTATATAATGATCATTGCCTAGATATCGTCATGATTATTTGAAGTTCTATCAATTGCCCAACAGTAATTTGTTTACCAACCGTATGCTATTTTTCTCGAGAGAAGCCACTAATGAAATATACGGCCCCTGGGTCTCTTCTTTATTATATTTGCCTTTGCGATCTTTTTTTATTTTCTTTTACTTTCAGATCTGTTAATCTAAAAATACAAAAATACCTTGTTCCAATTTATTATTATTTATTTGAACTCGCGTTCCCGCGAGATCTATTTATCCAATCTACTACAATTTTACCTATCTTTTTACCCATGAGGGATTGACAACCCCTCTCTTACGTCGGGTTGCAAGTATTTGTTCTTTGTGTGGAGGAGCTGTTTATGTGGTGTTGCGTGGTTCTCCTACTGGTTTGACAACCTTGGTCTCATAATTGAGGGAAATACCTATCGTAGCCGTGTTGCACCATCCCTTCCTCTTTGGGGAAATACCGACGTAGTTCAAGCCGCATCAAAAGGAATTTCTGGCACTGTTGTCGGGGATACATCGTTAACATCTACCAGGTTCCTAACCACAAATAGCATCTCCTTGCCATTTAAATTATTTTCCATTTTCCTCTCGTTTTCATCTCCCCTACTTCACAAAAAAAATCCGTTTTATTTGCCTTCTTTTTCGTTCGCCTTTTTCTCATCAGATCTCTTGTTTGCTTGTGTTGCCATCTGCCTTCTATTTGCTTGCATCTTCGCTTGCTCAAAATCTATTGATATGGATCCTCATACACATGCTAATCTTTTTAAAATATCCAATTATCATGAACCAATTGCTTGTGAATTGAGTTTGCTAGATTATCTTTATGAAGTTTTGCTTGAGATTCATGAATCTGGGAATTGTGATGAAGTGTTAAAAAAAGAAATTTATAAAGTGGTTCACGATAGCTCCTTGAATCAAAAGCATCACTGTAATAATATTATTATAAACTCTACTAATGTCAACAATATGCAAAACCCCAAGCTTGGGGATGCTTGTTTTGTTATGTCCCCTACTTATTGCAATGATCATAATTGGGGTGATGATGATTCTTATGATCTTGATAGTTTATTTAAGCCTCATGATGAATATGTTTGCAATAATATTGAAAGTGGGTTCGGAAGAGTGTCAACTCTAGGTAAAATAATCCCACATATTTGGAGAGTGTTCAGTCTTATGAAATTTTTGATAAAAGTGGATTCCGAGAGGTCATGATTTTAGTTGATGTTAATCCCACTATCTTGGAAGATTATAAAACTTTTATGCATGTGGATCATGAAGAGAATATTTTATACGATAGCTATATTGTTGAATTTGATTATGATCCTACATGTAATTATTTTGAAAGAGGGAAATATGGTTGTAGAAATTTGCATGTTACTAAATTATCTCTCGTTATGTTGAGATTGCTATTGTTTCTTTCTTCTTCCTTGCATATGCTAGATATTTCTTGCCTTGATGATTTGTTTGCTTATAAAATTCTCATGCATAGGAATTATGTTAGAATTAAATATGTTTGCCATATGTTTCATGATGCTCTCTTTGTGTTTCAATTCTTATTTTTTCGTGTGAGCATTGTTGAAATCTTATGCCTAGCTAGGGGCACAAAATGATAGCGCTTGTTGGGAGGCAACCCAATGAATAAAGTTTATTTTTGTCTTTTTCTTTCTGTTCTTGAGTGTTTGCACAATTATTCTACTGTTATGATTGTGTTTTTTATGTTTTAATTAGTGTTTGTGCCAAGCAAAGCCGTTGGGATCATGTTGGGTGATAGTTGATTTGATCTTGTTGAAAAATAGAAACTTTTGCGCTCATGAAAATAATTCTCATTTTCAACAGAAGCGCAATAAAATACTGATTCTTTTTGAAGAAGATTAATATACAAATTTCCCATGTTGTCCTAATTTTTCAGAATTTTTGGAGTTACAGAAGTATTCGAAATATTCAGATTGCTACAAACTGTTTTGTTTTTGACAGATTCTATTTTCTTTGCGTTGTGTGCTTGTTTCGATGAATCTGTGGTTTGTATTGGAGGGTGTAAACTATAGAAAAGTTGGAATACAGTAGATATAATGCAAAAATAAAATATGAATGGATTTGCAACAATACTTATAGTAGTGATTTGCTTTCTTATACTGATGGATCTCACAAAGGTTTTGTTGAGTTTTGTGTGATTGAAGTTTTCAAGTTTTGGGTGATATTACAATGGATGAAGGAATAAGGAGTAAGATGAGCCTAAGCTTGGGGATGCCCATGGCATCCCAAGCTATTATCTAAAAGAGAAGCAAGCAACTAAGCTCGGGATGCCCTGAGTGGCATCCCCTCTTTCTTCTAAGGACCAACGGTATTTTACTTGGAGCTATACTTTTATTTATCACATATCATGAGTTTTTCTTGGAGCGTCTTGTATGATTTGAGTCGTTGCTTGTTTTGCTTTCTATTTTTAGTCATCTATCCTTGCTGGACACACATATTTGAGAGAGCCAAAATTATGCTATGACTTATTATAAATGCTCTCTATGCTTCACTTAACTCTTTATGAGCTATGGAATTGCTCTAGTGCTTCACTTATATCTTTTTGAGCACGGTGTGCTTTGTTATTTTTGAAGAAATGCTCTCATGATTCACTTACATTTATTTGTGAGTTAGTAAAAAAATTTAAGAAATTCTCTCATGCTTCACTTAAATTATTTTGAGAGAAGAAAATTTTTATGCTCATGTTCTTCACTTAGATTTGTTTAAGCTATCAAAAGCAACATATGGAATTAGTCCCAAAGTGATAGATATTAAAGGGGGGTATAATAAAAACTTTCATGAAGATCATTGAACAAAATAAACTCGATTCCTTGAAATAATTTTGTTGTATGATGATATAATATGTGAGTCATGTTGATGAGTAATTATGCTTTAGTAAGAATATTGGTGTTAAGGTTTGTGATTCCCTATGCAAGCACAAAATTCAATAGTTATGCAATGAAATTAGATCCTACTTGTGGCGCATAATTCGGTGTTAGTTATGATTAATGCTCACTTTTGAGATTTTTCGTTTCTTGGTTGGATGCTTCTCAATCTTTTGCTAGCCTTCATTTACACTAAGTATGATCACTACTCGTGCATCCAAAATCCTTAAACCAGTTTTGCCATATGAGTCCACTATACCTACCTATATGTGGTATTCTTTTGTTGTTCTAAGAAAATTTGTATGTGCCATCTCTAATTTTCAAAATAAACTTCTATTTTTTGTGCTCGTACCGCTCATGAAACGGTAGGGGGTGGGTGATATATTTCCATGCTAGATGTGTTATTCTCAAGATGAGTCTTTATTCACTTGTCATTACACGAGAGTACGGCAAAGGTATTAGGGATGCCCAGTCCCGAAATGAAAAATGAATTTACTTTATGTTGTCAAATAATAAATTCCATGGAAAGTGTTGATATGGAAGGCACCCATGGATACGGTTAGCTATGGAAAGTGAAAGTATGGTGCAAAAAGGAATAAACTTTATTTTCTGTTTGGGAATTGCCTATGATATATCTAGCATGGAAAGTATTGGGGACTACTCGACCATTTTCGTTGACAGGAAAAGCATGTCGCCCAAAATGTTTTATCTCGATCTTTTTCGTTTTGAGCTCTGGCATCTCTACAAATCCCTACTTCCCTCCGCGAAGAGCCTTTCTATTTACTTTATGCAATTTTCATTTTTATTTGAGTCTCCATCTTCTCATATAAAGCACCAACTAAGGGGCACTATGATCGTACTTGAGCATTGGGTATAGCTAATATGCGAGTGTGTTTCACGAATGGATCAATGATTGAGCATAACGGGCTAGGGATAACTTGCTTTAGTCTTGATATTTTGAAAGACATGGTTGCTTTTTGATATGCTTGATTATTGAAATCTTCATGTCAAAACTGGACTATTGCTTTGAATCATACAAAAGTCTGAATGTCCATGCTACAAAGAAAATAATATGTGATGAACATGTTAGGCAGCATTCACATCAAAATTTCTGTTTTTAACATTTACCTACTCGAAAACGAGTAGGATTTAAGCTTGGGGATGCTGATACGTCTCCAACGTATCTATAATTTTTGATTGTTCCATGTTGTTATATTATCATTCTTGGATGTTTTATAGTAATTTTATAGCAACTTTATATCATTTTTGGGACTAACCTATTGACATAGTGCCCAGTGTCAGTTGGTGTTTTTAGCTTGTTTTTTACTTCATAGAAAATCAATACCAAACGGAGTCCAAACGCAGCGAAGCTTTTTAGAGATTTTTTCTAAACCAGAAGACACCTGTTGGGCCAAAGGAGTACCAGAGGGGGCTCCGAGGGGAGCACAACCCACCAGGGCGCGTCTGGCGGCCAGGCACGGCTAGGTGGGTTGTGCCCACCTCGGTGGCCTCCCGCATGTCCTCTTTGCTATAAATACCCCAATATTCCAGAAACCCTAGGGGAGTCGACGAAAATCAATTCCAGCCACCACAAGTTCCAGAAACCACAGATCCAATCTAGACACCATCATGGAGGGGTTCATCATCCTCATTGGTGCCTCTCCGATGATGCGTGAGTAGTTCATTATAGACCTACGGGTCCATAGTTAGTAGCTAGATGACTTCCTCTCTCTCTCTCTCTCTCTCTCTCTCTCTTGATTCTCAATACAATGGTGTCTTGGAGATCTATTTGATGTAACTATTTTTGCAGTGTGTTTGTTGGGATCCGATGAACTTTGAGTTTATGATCAGATCTATGTTTTTATCCATGAAAGTTATTTCAGTCTTTTGATCCCTTATATGCATGATTACTTATAGCCTCGTATTTATTCTTTGAATCTTTGGTTTAGTTAGGCCGACTAGATCAATTTTTCTTGCCATGGGAAGAGGTGCTTTGTGATGGGTTCGATCTTATGGTGCTTGATCCTAGTGATAGAAGGGGAACCGACACGTATGTATCATTGCTATTAAGGAAAACAAGATGGGTTCTATTTCTACATAAATAGATCTTATCTACATCATGTCATCATTCTTATTGCATTACTCCGTTTCTCCATGAACTAAATACACTAGATGCATGCTGGATAGCGGTCGATGTGTGGAGTAATAGTAGTAGATGCAGGCAGGGGTCGGTCTACTAATCTTGGACGTGATGCCTATATAATGATCATTGCCTGGATATCATCATGATTATTTGAAGTTCTATCAATTGCCCAACAGTAATTTGATTACCTACCGTATGCTATTTTTCTCGAGAGAAGCCACTAGTGAAATCTACGACCCCTGGGTCTCTTCTTTATTATATTTTCCTTCACGGTCTATTTTTATTTCCTTTTATTTTCGGATATATTAATCTAAAAATACAAAAATACCTTGCTGCAATTTATTATTATTTATTTTATCTCACGTTCCCGCAAGATCTATTTATCCAATCTACTACAATTTTACCTATCTTTTTACACATGAGGGATTGACAACCCCTCTCTTACGTAGGGTTGCAAATATTTGTTCTTTGTGTGTAGGAGTATTTTACGTGGTGTTGCGTGGTTCTCCTACTGGTTCGATAACCTTAGTCTCATCAATGAGGGAAATACCTACCGTAGCTGTACTGCGTCATCCCTTCCTCTTTGGGAAAATACCGGCATAGTTCAAGCCGCATCATGTGGCAAGGTCAAGGTTACCCAGAAGACAAGCCTCAAGACCGTCCCGGCAGGCCTGCCGGGCCCTACAAAGGCAAACTATGCCGCCAAGGCTCCACCGCTCCACCTCACAGTGACGCAAGTCATCAATCCGTGCGGTGTCAAGCCCCCAAGTGACTAAGTGGCTGTTTTCTACCACATGGCAGCCACTTCCTATGGAAATCACCTCCAAATGACACCTGTCCAGCCACGTGTCAAGCAGATAGACAAGAAGGTGGTCGAACTGCCCAGTAAGGCTTACCAGGCATGCCATGATATGACGCTAAGTGGCGCATTTAATGCGGTCTGCCTTGTCTGTAGAGTTAGGTATGATAGCACTGTTTGCAATCTAATCAGTACACAATGACTGATTTTCCATTGTGTGACCCCTTGATCTATAAAAGGAGGCCCGTGGCAAAAATATAAAGGATTCGGACCCTTGTACACTCATACGCGCGTAGCTGCCCTCGCCCCAAGGCAACCCTGTTGGGCTAGAGCGTTGCGTTTCCACCACAGTCCACCATCAATCCACCAAAGGAGTAGGGTTTTGTGCCTCATAGCGGCCCGAACCTGGGTAAAATTTGAAGGAAATATGCCCTAGAGGAAATAATAATGTTATTATTTTATTTCCTTATATCATGATAAATGTTTATTATTCATGCTAGAATTGTATGAATACATACACAAACTAAACGTCACTAGTATGCCTCTACTTGACTAGCTCGTTAATCAAATATGGTTATGTTTCCTAACCATAGACATGTGTCCTCATTTGATTAACGGGATCACATTATTAGGAGAATGATGTGATTGACATGACCCATTCCATTAGCTTAGCACCCGATCGTTTAGTATGTTGCTATTGCTTTCTTCATGACTTATACATGTTCCTATGACTATGAGATTATACAACTCCCGTTTGCCAGAGGAACACTTTGTGTGCTACCAAACGTCACAACGTAACTGGGTGATTATAAAGGAGCTCTACAGGTGTCTCCAAAGGTAAATGTTGGGTTGGCGTATTTCGAGATTAGGATTTGTCACTCCGATTGCCGGAGAGGTATCTCTAGGCCCTCTCGGTAACGCACATCACATAAGCCTTGCAAGCATTGCAACTAATGAGTTAGTTGCGAGATGATGTATTACGAAATGAGTAAACAGACTTGCCGGTAATGAGATTGAACTAGGTATTGAGATACCGACGATCGAATCTCGAGCAAGTAATATACCGATGACAAAGGGAACAATGTATGTTGTTATGCGGTCTGACCGATAAAGATCTTCATAGAATATGTAGGAGCCAATATGAGCATCCAGGTTCCGCTATTGGTTATTGACCGGAGACGTGTCTCGGTCATGTCTACATTGTTCTCGAACCCGTAGGGCCCGCACGCTTAAGGTTTCGATGACAGTTATATTATGAGTTTATGAGTTTGATGTACCAAAGTTAGTTCGGAGTCCCGGATGCGATCACGGACATGACGAGGAGTCTCGAAATGGTCGAGACATAAAGATTGATATATTGGACGGCTATATTCGGACACCGGAAGTGTTTTGGGTGATTTAGGAGAAAACCGGAGAGCCGGAGGGTTACCGGAACCCCCCCCCCCCGGGAGAAGTAATGGGCCATATGGGCCTTAGTGGAGAGAGAGAAGGGCAGCCAGGGTGGGCCGCGCGCCTCCTCCCCCGTGGTCCGAATTGGACTAGGAGGGGGGGCGGCACCCCCCTTTCCTTCTCCCTCCCTACTTCCTTCCCCCTCCTAGTAGGAGTCCTACTCCTACTAGGAGGAGGACACCTCCTTGGCGCGCCATAGGGCCGGCCGGCCTCCTCCCCTTGCTCCTTTATATATGGGGGCAGGGGGCACCCCTAGACACACAAGTTGATCCACGTGATCGTTTTCTTAGCCGTGTGCGGTGCCCCCTTTCACCATAATCCTCGATAATATTGTAGTGGTGCTTAGGCGAAGCCCTGCGATAGTTGAGCATCAAGATCGTCACCACGCCATCGTGCTGACGGAACTCTTCCCCGACACTTTGCTGGATCGGAGTCCGGGGATCGTCATCGAGCTGAACGTGTGCTAGAACTCGGAGGTGCCGTACGTTCGGTACTTGGATCGGTCGGATCGGGAAGACGTATGACTACTTCCTCTATGTTGTGTCAACGCTTCTGTTGCCAGTCTACGAGGGTACATACACAACACTCTCCCCTCTCGTTGCTATGCATCACCATGATCTTGTGTGTGCGTCGGAATTTTTTTGAAATTACTACGTTCCCCAACAGTGGCATCCGAGCCTAGGTTTTATGTGTTGATGTTATATGCACGAGTAGAACACAAGTGAGTTGTGGGCGATATAAGTCATACTGCTTACCAGCATGTCATACTTTGGTTCGGCGGTATTGTTGGACGAAGCAGCCCGGACCGACATTACGCGTACGCTTATGCGAGACCGGGTCTCCCAACGTGCTTTGCACAAAGGTGGCTAGTGGGTGACAGTTTCTCCAACTTTAGTTGAACCGAGTGTGGCTACGCCCGGTCCTTGCGAAGGTTAAAATAGCACCAACTTGACAAACTATCGTTGTGGTTTTGATGCGTAGGTAAGATTGGTTCTTGCTTAAGCCCGTAGCAGCCACATAAAACTTGCAACAACAAAGTAGAGGACGTCTAACTTGTTTTTGCAGGGCATGTTGTGATGTGATATGGTCAAGACACGATGCTAAATTTTACTGTATGAGATGATCATGTTTTGTAACCAAGTTATCGGCAATTGGCAGGAGCCATATGGTTGTCGCTTTATTGTATGCAATGCAATTGCGCTGTAATGCTTTACTTTATCACTAAGCGGTAGCGATAGTCGTGGAAGCATAAGATTGGCGAGACGACAACGATGCTACGATGGTGATCAAGGTGTCGCGCCGGTAATGATGGTGATCACAACGGTGCTTCAAAGATGGAGATCACAAGCACAAGATGATGATGGCCATATCATATCACTTATATTGATTGCATGTGATGTTTATCTTTTATGCATCTTATCTTGCTTTGATTGACGGTAGCATTTTAAGATGATCTCTCACTAATTATCAAGAAGTGTTCTCCCTGAGTATGCACCGTTGCGAAAGTTCTTCGTGCTGAGACACCACGTGATGATCGGGTGTGATAGGCTCTACGTTCAAATACAACGGGTGCAAAACAGTTGCACATGCGGAATACTCAGGTTATACTTGACGAGCCAAGCATATACAGATATGGCCTCGGAACACGGAGACCAAAAGGTCGAGCGTGAATCATATAGTAGATATGATCAACATAGTGATGTTCACCAATGAAACTACTCCATCTCACGTGATGATCGGACATGGTTTAGTTGATTTGGATCACGTAATCACTTAGAGGATTAGAGGGATGTCTATCTAAGTGGGAGTTCTTTAGTAATATGATTAATTGAACCTAAATTTATCATGAACTTAGTACCTGATAGTATCTTTCTTGTTTATGTTTGATTGTAGATAGATGGCCCGTGTTGTTGTTCCGTTGAATTTTAATGCGTTCCTTGAGAAAGCAAAGTTGAAAGATGATGGTAGCAATT
Source organism: Triticum dicoccoides (assembly GCF_002162155.2). NCBI lineage: Eukaryota > Viridiplantae > Streptophyta > Magnoliopsida > Poales > Poaceae > Triticum > Triticum dicoccoides. The sequence goes on along the minus strand of NC_041386.1, from coordinate 429,912,900 downwards.
ACACGGACTGGGTCCGTAACTTGAGGATTATCCTCATTGCTGCATAGAAGAATTGCGTCCTGGAAGCACCGCTGGGTGCCAGGCCTGCTGCTGGAGCAACACTAGATGTTATGAACGTCTGGCAGAGCAAAGCTGATGACTACTCGATAGTTCAGTGTGCCATGCTTTACGGCTTAGAATCGGGACTTCAACGACGTTTTGAACGTCATGGAGCATATGAGATGTTCCAGGAGTTGAAGTTAATATTTCAAGCAAATGCCCAGATTGAGAGATATGAAGTCTCCAATAAGTTCTATAGCTGCAAGATGGAGGAGAACAGTTCTGTCAGTGAGCATATACTCAAAATGTCTGGGTATAATAATCACTTGATTCAATTGGGAGTTAATCTTCCAGATGATTGCGTCATTGACAGAATTCTCCAATCACTGCCACCAAGCTACAAGAGCTTCATGATGAACTATAATATGTAAGGGATGAATAAGACTATTCCCGAGCTCTTCGCAATGCTGAAAGCTGCGGAGGTAGAAATCAAGAAGGAGCATCAAGTGTTGATGGTCAACAAGACCACTAGTTTCAAGAAAAGGGGCAAAGGGAAGAAGAAGGGGAACTTCAAAAAGAACAACAAGCAAGTTGCTACTCAAGAGAAGAAACCTAAACCTGGACCTAAGCCTGAAACTGAGTGCTTCTACTGCAAGCAGACTGGTCACTGGAAGCGGAACTGCCCCAAGTATTTGGCGGATAAGAAGGATGGCAAGGTGAACAAAGGTATATGTGATATACATGTTATTGATGTGTACCTTACTAATGCTCACAGTAGCACCTGGGTATTTGATACTGGTTCTGTTGCTAACATTTGCAACTCGAAACAGGGACTACAGATTAAGCGAAGATTAGCTAAGGACGAGGTGACGATGCGCGTGGGAAATGGTTCCAAAGTTGATGTGATCGCGGTCGGCACGCTACCTCTACATCTAACTTCGGGATTAGTATTAGACCTAAATAATTATTATTTGGTGCCAGCGTTAAGCATGAACATTATATCTAGATCTTGTTTGATGCGAGACGGTTATTCATTTAAATCAGAGAATAATGGCTGTTCTATTTATATGAGTAATATGTTTTATGGTCATGCACCCTTAAAGAGTGGTCTATTCTTATTAAATCTCGATAGTAGTGATACACATATTCATAATGTTGAAGCCAAAAGATGCAGAGTTGATAATGATAGTGCAACTTATTTGTGGCACTGCTGTTTGGGTCATATCGGTGTAAAGCGCATGAAGAAACTCCATACTGATGGACTTTTGGAACCACTTGATTATGAGTCGCTTGGTACTTGCGAACCGTGCCTTATGGGTAAGATGACAAAAACACCATTCTCCGGTACTATGGAGAGAGCAACAAATTTGTTGGAAATCATACATACAGATATATGTGGTCCAATGAATGTTGAGACTCGTGGCGGATATCGTTATTTTCTCACCTTCACAGATGACTTAAGCAGATATGGGTATATCTACTTAATGAAACATAAGTCTGAAACGTTTGAAAAGTTCAAAGAATTTCAGAGTGAAGTGGAAAATCATCGTAACAAGAAAATAAAATTCCTACGATCTGATCGTGGAGGAGAATATTTGAGTTACGAGTTTGGTGTACATTTGAAATAATGCGTAATAGTTTCGCAACTCACGCCACCCGGAACACCACAGCGTAATGGTGTGTCCGACCGTCGTAATCATACTTTACTTGATATGGTGCGATCTATGATGTCTCTTACTGATTTACTGCTATCATTTTGGGGTTATGCTCTAGAGACGGCCGCATTCATGTTAAATAGGGCACCATCAAAATCCGTTGAGACGGCGCCTTATGAATTGTGGTTTGGCAAGAAACCAAAGTTGTCATTTCTGAAAGTTTGGGGTTGCGATGCTTATGTGAAAAAGCTTCAACCTGATAAGCTCGAACCCAAATCGGAGAAATGTGTCTTCATAGGATATCTAAAGGAAACTATTGGATACACCTTCTATCACAGATCCGAAGGCAAGACTTTTGTTGCTAAATTCGGAAACTTTCTAGAGAAGGAGTTTCTCTCGAAAGAAGTGAGTGGGAGGAAATTAGAACTTGATGAGGTAACTGTACCTGCTCCCTTATTGGAAAGTAGTACATCACAGAAACCAGTTTCTATGACACCTACACCAATTAGTGAGGAAGCTAATGATGATGATCATGAAACTTCAGAACAAGATACTACTGAACCCCGTAGATCAACCAGAGTAAGATCCGCACTAGAGTGGTACGGTAATCCTGTTCTGGAAGTCATGCTAGTAGATCATGATGAACCTACGAACTATGGAGAAGCGATGGTGAGCCCAGATTCCGCAAAATGGCTTGAAGCCATGAAATCTAAGATGGGATCCATGTATGAGAACAAAGTATGGACTTTGGTTGACTTGCCCAATGATCGGCAAGCAATTGAGAATAAATGGATCTTCAAGAAGAAGACTGACGCTGACGGTAATGTTACTGTCTACAAAGCTCAACTTGTCGCAAAAGGTTTTCGACAAATTCAAGGGATTGACTATGATGAGACCTTCTCACCCATAGCGATGCTTAAGTCTGTCCAAATCATGTTAGAATTGCTGCATTTTATGATTATGAAATTTGGCAGATGGATGTCAAAAATGCATTCCTGAATGGATTTCTGAAAGAAGAGTTGTATATGATGCAACCAGAAGGTTTTGTCGATCCAAAGGGAGCTGACAAAGTGTGCAAGCTCCAGCGATCCATTTATGGACTGGTGCAAGCCTCTCGGAGTTGGAATTAACGCTTTGATAGTGTAATCAAAGCATTTGGTTGTGTACAGACTTTTGGAGAAGCCTGTATTTACAAGAAAGTGAGTGGGAGCTTTGTAGCATTTCTGATATTACATGTAGATGACATATTACTAATCAGAAATGATATAGAATTTTTGGATAGCATAAAGGGATACTTGAATAAGAGTTTTTCAATGAAAGACCTCGTTGAAGCTGCTTACATATTGGGCATTAAGATCTATAGAGACAGATCAAGACGCTTAATTGGACTTTCACAAAGCACATACCTTGACAAAGTTTTGAAAAAGTTCAAAATGGATCAAGCAAAGAAAGGATTCTTGCCTGTGTTACAAGGTGTGAAATTGAGTAAGACTCAATGCCCGACCAATGCATAAGATAGAGAGAAAATGAAAGATGTTCCCTATGCTTCAGCCATAGGCTCTATCATGTATGCAATTCTGTGTACCAGACCTGATGTGTGTCTTGCTATAAGTCTAGCAGGGAGGTACCAAAGTAATCCAGGAGTGGATCACTGGACAGCGGTCAAGAACATCCTGAAATACGTGAAAAGGACTAAGGATATGTTTCTCATATATGGAGGTGACAAAGAGCTCATCATAAATGGTTACGTTGATGCAAGCTTTGACACTGATCCGGACGATTCTAAATCGCAAACCGGATACGTGTTTACATTAAACGGTGGAGCTGTCAGTTGGTGCAGTTCTAAACAAAGTGTTGTGGCGGGATCTACATGTGAAGCGGAGTACATAGTTGCTTCGGAAGCAGCAAACAAAGGAGTCTGGATGAAGGAGTTCATGTCCGATCTAGGTGTCATACCTAGTGCATCGGTTCCAATGAAAATCTTTTGTGACAATACTGGTGCAATTGCCTTGGCAAAGGAATCCAGATTTCACAAGAGAACCAAGCACATCAAGAGACGCTTCAATTCCATCCGGGATCTAGTCCAGGTGGGAGACATAGAGATTTGCAAGATACATATGGATCTGAATGTTGCAGACCCATTGACTAAGCCTCTTCCACGAGCAAAACATGATCAGCACCAAAGCTCCATGGGTGTTAGAATCATTACCGTGTAATCTAGATTATTGACTCTAGTGCAAGTGGGAGACTGAAGGAAATATGCCCTAGAGGCAATAATAATGTTATTATTTTATTTCCTTATATCATGATAAATGTTTATTATTCATGCTAGAATTGTATTATCCGGAAACATAATACTTTGTGTGCTACCAAATGTCACAACGTAACTAGGTGATTGTAAAGGAGCTCTACAGGTGTCTCCAAAGGTAAATGTTGGGTTGGCGTATTTCGAGATTAGGATTTGTCACTCCGATTGTCGGAGAGGTATCTCTGGGCCCTCTCGGTAATGCACATCACATAAGCCTTGCAAGCATTGCAACTAATGAGTTAGTTGCGAGATGATGTATTACGAAACGAGTAAACAGACTTGCCGGTAACGAGATTGAACTAGGTACTGAGATACCGACGATCGAATCTCGGGCAAGTAATATACCGATGACAAAGGGAACAACGTATGTTGTTATGCGGTCTGACCGATAAAGATCTTCATAGAATATGTAGGAGCCAATATGAGCATCCAGGTTTCGCTATTGGTTATTGACCGGAGACGTGTCTCGATCATGTCTACATTGTTCTCGAACCCGTAGGGTTCGCACGCTTAAGGTTTCGATGACAGTTATATTATGAGTTTATGAGTTTTGATGTACCGAAGTTAGTTCGGAGTCCCAGATGCGATCACGGACATGACGAGGAGTCTCGAAATGGTCGAGACATAAAGATTGATATATTGGACGGCTATATTCGGACACTGGAAGTGTTCCGGGTGATTTAGGAGAAAACCGGAGAGCCGGAGGGTTATCG
>NC_041386.1:429898957-429907811 GCF_002162155.2 Triticum dicoccoides | reverse complement strand
GAGAGAAGGGCAGCTAGGGTGGGTCGCGCGCCTCCTCCCCCCTGGTCCGAATTGGACTAGGAGGGGGGCGCCCCCCCTTTCCTTCTCCCTCCCCACTTCCTTCCCCCTCCTAGTAGGAGTCCTACTCCTACTAGGAGGAGGACACCTCCTTGGCGCGCCATAGGGCCGGCCGGCCTCCTCCCCTTGCTCCTTTATATATGGGGGCAGGGGGCACCCCTAGACACACAAGTTGATCCACGTGATCGTTTTCTTAGCCGTGTGCGGTGCCCCCTTCCACCATAATCCTCGATAATATTGTAGTGGTGGTTAGGCGAAGCCCTGCGACAGTTGAGCATCAAGATCGTCACCACGCCGTCGTGCTGACGGAACTCTTCCCCGACACTTTGCTGGATCGAAGTCCAGGGATCGTCATCGAGCTGAACGTGTGCTAGAACTCGGAGGTGCCGTACGTTCGGTACTTGGATTGGTCAGATCGGGAAGACGTACGACTACTTCCCCTACGTTGTGTCAACGCTTCCGTTGCCAGTCTACGAGGGTACGTAGACAACACTCTCCCCTCTCATTTCTATGCATCACCATGATCTTGTGTGTGCGTAGGAATTTTTTTGAAATTACTACGTTCCCCAACAAAATTACTCGTGATCTCTGTCGTGCTGTGCTACATCTCTCTGCTCTTTGTGCAATGTGCTCATCCCCCCTGCCGAACCACAAGGGGCTCATGGCCTCATAGGTGGTTGTGGTCTCCCACGGCAGCCCTTAACAGGTCGCGCTTGGCCCAGAGCTTCGCATTGCCCTCCCTTAGTTGTCGGATGACGCTGGTAGCCCGTTCAAACGAGGCTTTCATGTCGTCCTGCAACCTCGCCCAGCCGGAGATCTGATCCATCTGGCAATGGACGATCGCATGCATGCTCCTATAAGAGTCTCGCTTGCCTGAGAGACATTTTCCCAGGCCGCCACGGCGCGGGAGGACATCTCTGCTGCATTCGCGGTATGGTGCGACATCTCTGCTTCTTCTGTGGCGTGGCCAGACCAGTCCGCTGCACCGACGGCGCGGCGGGACCTCCGTGCTGCTTCGGCGGCGCGACGGGACCTTTGTCCTGCTACGGCCGCACATCGGAACATGTCGGCTTCTTTCGGGCGAGGCGGGACATATCTCGTGCTTCCGCTTCCATGCTCGCCTCTTCCTGGTAGTAATATCTCGACCCAGAACTCATGCGGGTCATGGTAGATGCTAGATGCAAGGGAACGATGATGAATGACTTGTTTTGTTTTTGTGGATGATGAGTTGAGGAGGAATGTGCAGTCATCTTGGAGTAGGTAGTATTTATAACCGAGTACTAATACGCTCCTAAGTGGGAAACTGTTTAGGTTTTGATCGGTGTGAATAGGTTTTGATCAGCGTGAATAGTAATTATAAATGAGAAGGGAAGCAAGTTCAAAATTTATTGATGGTTCATATTTCGAAGTGCAGTACGATTCCCGGAAGGCGTAAACTGGGCACGCATTCTCGGTCGCATATGTGGCGTTTGCACCATAGGGTGCACCGCAATAGGCGATGTCAGCACACGTCTTGTTCCATCAACCATGCATGCTTGTTATTACCATCGAGCACGCTTCTTTGAGTTAGAATGTGTGCCCGTCTAGCGCACACACGTTGATCTATCTAACTATTTCCGTTTGTTGTGGCTAATCGCAAACAGTTCATCCGTGTGAAGTGTATGCCGTCAATCGCAGACACCTTGATCTGGCTGACCATTTCCTTTGTGTTGCCTAATTGCAAACAGTTCATCTGTCTGAAGTGTATGCCGTCAATCGCAGACACCTTGATTTGGCTAACCATTTCCGTTGTGCTTCCTAATCAAAAATAGTTAATCTGAGTGAACTGTATGCCGTATATTGCACACACCTTCATCTGGCTGTCCGTTTCTTTTCTTCCGCCTCATCGCAAACAGTTCATTCAACTGAACCATATGCCCCGCATCGCACATGCAACTAAAATCTGAACCGTGTTTGAATTATCCGCCATCACAAATGTTTTGCATCTTTTTTGAAGGTTTTTTACATCACCGTTTGTGATTAATGCATCGCACACAGTTTCATCGAAGGGTCTCTGATCGTAGTGTCGCGTTAGCAGCATCATGCAGTAGTGTTGCTATGACTTTGCTATGCTTAATGCTTGTCATTAGGGCCCGAGTGCCATGATTTCAGATGTGAACCCTTTATGTTTTCATGAATGTATTTGAGCTCTTGATCCTATCTTGTAAGTTGTATGCACCTATTACGTGTTATGATCCGCATACCCAAGGTGACAATAATTGGGATTCTTTCCGGTGATTACCGTAGTTTGAGGAGTTCATGTATTCACTATGTGGTAATGCTTTGTTCCGGTTCTCTATTAAAAGGAGGCCTTAATATCCCTTAGATTTCCTTATGGACTCTGCTGCCATGGGAGGCTAGGATAAAAGATGGCATGCAAGTTCTTATTATAAGCATGTATCACTATATACGGAATACATGCCTACATTACATTGATGAGTTGGAGCTATTGTGTATCGCTCTAGGTTGTGACTGTTATATGATGAATATCATCCAACAAAAATATCCATCACTGATCCAATGCCTATGTTTTTCTCATATTTGTTCTCGCTAAGTTATTTCGTTGTTGCTACTGTTACAATCACTACAAAACTACTATTGTTATTGTTCCTGTTACTATTATTACTGTGCTACTAAACACTAGCTGTAGAAATATAATTTCCCAGGTGTGGTTGAATTGACAACTCAACTGCTAAGGCTCATAAATATTTTTTGGCTTGTCGAATCAAAAAATTTGGGTGAAATACTACCCTCGAAGACTGTAGCGACCCCCTATACTTGTGGCTTATCAATGTTCCCTTTGATTCATGATACTTTATAAAACCAGAGATGCAAATCGATATCCTCTTTAGTCATACACATGCTCATTATACCGTTGCCCTCATTACCAGTTTTGTTCTTCTTTCTCGTTGAATTGTTCTGGCATCCCCGTGACTTAGTCACGTGTGTCTGGCTAGACGATGATTGATGTCATCATACCGAGAGGGCCCTAAGAATATCTCTCCATCATCGGAGGAGCAAATCCCACTCTCGAGCTATCTAGTCACTTGTCAAGCTTCCTGATGAACTTGTAAGATGTCGTTATGATCATCGTGTTATAGATGACGTTTGAGCAACCCCAAAGTTCATCATACGGTAGGAAGTGACTATGATACTCTCATGGTATGAGGAACTAAAGTCACATGTTAACTCTCCATGTTATAACAATTGATTTCAGACAATATTATCTCAAAGTATAACAAGCAAGTTTGGGTCGATTCAACATGATCATTCTTCTAATGTCATACTCTAAATGTTATTTTAGGACTATTGTTACACTTTTAATGATTTCCTAAGATCCGGGAAACATGATCATCAACAACACTTGAGCTATTCTTAGCGGCAAGACTAGGAACCTATTCTTTACCGTTTGTCATTCCACATGTGCATATGCCACGGAATCACATATTCCAGGATCATAGAAGTTATAGCATGAAATATAAACTCTTACTTATGGAAATGGAAAGGTAATAATACAATATTATTGCCCGTGGGGCATATTTCCAACGGAGCCAACCCTTTGAGCCATCATCATCTCTTAAAGTAAATATAGTATGTACAATAAAGATCCATGAAGATATACACTATTGATGTGCGTAATTATGTTGATTCATTACCGTTGACATTATCTCTGAGATAAATAAGTCGAGAAGCTAAACACATGCTAAACTTTGTATCTTCCTTGTGTCCATTTTTTTACCGCGTATCGTGGGGCATAACACCCCACGGATCCTCATTTTATTAAGGCAAACAGTGTACAAATATACATGCCCTAGACCAAACAAGAGAAAACTATGTTCAAAAGGTAAGGAAAACAACACTTGCCTCAAGGACGCAAGAATGATACCCACCTAATTAGATCATCTCTGGATTTAGGCTTGATCCTATGAGCTAGTAGAGAGCTATCATGAACAAAAGCTCCTCTCCATCTATTGAAACCAAGCCTTTCATTCCTAAAAACTCTGGCATTCCTCATAGTCCAAATATTTCAGCAAGCGGTGCAAACCACTTTATAAAAAGGCTTGGCAAAACTTCTCCTTGCAGCCAGAACCACATCCCTCATATCTGCACCCGGGGCCAATCAATATGTAGGTAACACCAAACCTTGTAACTTACATTATAGGATAAGAACAAATGGTCCCTGTCCTCCCTAGTGTGGGTGGAACAAAGCACACAAGAAGTTGAATCAAGGACATTCCAGTGCCCTCTTTCCACCATCTCTTGTGTATTTAACCAATCCATCACTAACATCCATGCAAAAACCATGATTTTCATAGTACAACTGGAAGCCCAAATTCAATTCAAAAGGGGGCTAGAGACAATGGGCTTGTGGACATAAGTGTAATATCTCTTTGTTGTGTAAATCTTGCCACCATCCCTCCACAGTCAAGAGTTCTCCATAGCCTCATTTGGCTCCATATTATCCATGCAACGTTTGATTGTTTGCATCTCCTGATAGGCCTGATTAGACAAAGGTAAGTGGAACAAGGAATCTAATTTTTGGCAATCCAAAAAATCCCTGACTAAATCCAGTGGGTCAATGGCATAGGAGAACAACCTCACGAATCTCTGATGCCATGGGGCAATTGAGTTTCCAACCTGCCAGGTGCCAGCAGTCAGACCAAAAAAGAACAGAGTCACCTTTATTAACCTGAACAAAGGTGACAAATCTAGACTTTTCCATGAGCTTGAAGTTGTCCCTCCACCAAAAAGATCCATAAATAGAAGTTGCATGAGGAACCCCATTGTGATAATAAGTAGTCCAGATCAGTTGCACCCATGGTACATCCATCTTGTTGTAAATCTTGTTTACATGCTTCATCAATAGGGCCTCATTTTGCACAACCAGATTCAGGATACCCAAGCCACCCTTATTTTTAGGCCTACATACCAGCTCCTAGACAGCAAGGGAAGGAGCAAAATCCTGTCTATTTTTCCTTGTCCAGTTGAATCATTTTTTTCTAAAAATTTGCTCCTGTGTGCTAGCCAATTTTTAAAGACTAAGAGATAATTAAGCATGTGATATTTGTTCGTCAACAACTTTGACAAAGACCCTTTTGGAAAAATAAGACTAATGCAATTGTTTAATGACTGGGAACAATGTTTGCTACACTCAAGAAACTTTTAGTTGTTATTAAACTATTCCATGTAAAGGGTATCATGACCTCCTCATAGGAACTTTTGTAAGAAGGGATTGATGTTTATAATCCCTCCATTCCAAAACGTAGTGCCTATAGATTTCTTGGAAAGTCAAGCTTTGTAAACTTTGACCATGTTTATAGAGAAAACTATTTATATCTACAATACTAAATATATAAAATATGAAACTACGTTTTAGGATGAACCTAATAATATATGCTTGACATTTCAGATGTAAATATATTTCTCCACAAATTTGGTCAAAGTTTTTGAGGTTTGACTTCTTAAAAAATCTACATGTACTACATTATATAACGGAGGGGGTAATGTTTAGTCATGAAAGTAAATAGTGATGATTTCAAGTATGTATTCTTTATTATCGACTTCTCACTTCATAAACCTATTGTCAAGTTTATCAAGCTCGGCATTCACTTGGGGACAAGCGAGGTTAAGCTTGGTGGACCTCATACGTCCATTTTGTATCACTATTTCTTACTATAAATTTCTCTTTATTATCTATATTTTGCACATTATGGATCAATCCTAATGCATTTCCCTTTCAATTTCCATGACCTACTGGAGGAGGGGGTTATCGGAAATTTGCAGAAAAGGAGCAAAATAAGGACAAGTGAAGGAAAGTATTTTCCAAAGATCCAAAAATTCCAAGAAAAATATGGCAATTATTTTCACGTCTGAACAAGACAGGGGTGTTGAGCCTACCTTGAGGGGGCTATGGGGTGCATGCAGCATGCACACTCGGCCACCCCCGATCGTATGGTTTGCATGCGTGGGGCCCAGAAGAGACCCCCACCAGATATGGTTCCCATTGATACTATATTACCCTAAAACCATGTCATGGATTTTACAGGAATTTTTCGCTGCCATCTACAAGGTAGCAGAGCACTTTTTGCTCCCGAAGGGTTGTTTCTCTGAAATCCTTTCCCTCTGAAAGGGGGAATTTGAAGCATTCGACATCACTAACGCGTTGTTTATCGTGGGGATCAACATCATCATTAGCACCCTCTTGACTGTCATCCATCTCCAACCTTAGTTTGCAATCTATGAACTATTACCTTAGAGCCTTTACTGAGATAACTTCACTATCCGTAGTAGATGCTTAGAAGTTTTGTTTGTGAAAGATGTATGTGTTTAGATTGCTAATTATAATTTCATCTTCATTGATAATGGTCCATATGATGTCATGTGAGTAGTTTGTTACGTTCCTGATGACATGGGATAAACCTTGTTGCTACTTGTGAAGTGGAATATAATTCAATGTTTTGATATTGTGTTGTGGTGTAATTCTCTAGTGGTGATATGCGAATGTTGGTTGTGTATTACTTCACTGTTAAGAGCATCTCCAACAGAACGTGGTAGCGCGGCACACTAAAAAAGTTTTGCAGCACTGAAATAATGTTTTTGCGTGCGGGAGGTTTACCAGACGCACAAAAACACGACGCCAAACCCCGCGGCCCCACATGCAGGAGCCTGCACGCACAAGCCGGCGCCCCAAATCTGCAGCCCGGTAGCCCGCGTGCGCTAAAGTTACAGCTTTGTTTTTGTGCACGCTCTATTTTACAGCTTCTACTGGAGCACTGCTTTTGGTCGCGCGTGCTATATAAGCATCTTCTCCACAGCGCGGCTTATGTATCGCGTCTGTTGGAGATGCTCTAAGAGCCTAGAGGAGAGCATTGCGTGATTACTTTATCTATAATGGGTGGTTGGGGTGACAAAATTACCTAACCTTAAGTTTATGAATTATTGCATGAGGGGTTTGTTGGAATCCCGAAGTTTATTTTATGGTCAGTTGCTATCTTAATTATTCCCTTGAATTTGTAGATTCTTTCATAGAGGGTATAACTATAAGTATGTTTTTTCAAGTAAGAACAACACATTATTGTAGGTTCCACCGCAAAACAAATTTTAAAAGCAATGAATGTTAACTATTGATTCGAATCTAGATTCCATGATATGCTGATGTGGGGTCTCCATCGGGGTAGGCGTCCCTCGATCTGATGGGTAGGGGAGAACAAGCGAAAGCTTTGCACCTCAATGCTGGTGTCGGCGATGCTTGTGGGTGTCGCTCTCCTCTTGAGCCACCGCCTGACACTCTCTCTCTCTCTCTACACTTTCCAGTGAAACCTTTCGTCCGCTTCGACTCGCACGACGGTAGCGGCACTTCGCTTTGTGTCCCTCTTGGGGCCATTGTCAATGAGGGGCGATCCCTCAAGAGTGACGACGTATGTTCTGTGCTTTATCTCGACCGCATACGTGAGGCGTTTAGTGGTGCACAATTGCACATTTTTAGCGTGTTTTTGCTTGTTTTGTAGTGTATTTTCTTTGACCAGCTCTGAAGGATTTCGTTGATATTTTGTACTATCTCCGTGTCAAAATATAAAATGTTTTTGTACGCTAGACGGAGGTAGTATCATTTTGCCGTATGGCTTTATTAGTATAAAGTGAGGCGTATGCCTGTTTGGACAAACTCCAAGGTACGCCTAATGGTCATTCGCAGTTACGGAGAAACTCCAAGGTACGCCCAATGCCGAGAGTGGTTCTTCTTAGGACGGGCTACACAGCACCCTTTATCGCCACCGTACAAGCTGCACCCAGGTGCATGTGGATGTGTGCAGAACACGCTTAATCATCTAGCACCTCTACTGTTCACGCTTCAACTCTGTCTCTCAACTCTGGACATGCATGCAGAACACAGTCTCCCTCTACGAGTGAGTATCTGGTGCTACCGGGGCTTAAATGTTACCGTGATACGGTCATGTGGACCGTCAGATTCTTAGATTGGACGGCATCCAAAAGCTGTTGGATCTGCTGGACCTATGCACAATTTCTTGACTCCTCATAGATTTTTTTGCAAATGTTGCAGAGTTACTGAGAGCCGGCAGATTTGAGAATCCAACGCCCAGAAGCTTGTATCATGGTGTCACCTAAAGCTTGGTATCATTAGATATTTTCCCCTCCCTCTACTCACTTTTTTCTCTGTCGCACATGCATGCACAAAGCTCTCTCTCCTCGTGTTCACTCTTATCAAAACAGTCTGACATGCATGCTCAACACAATCTCTCTCTTCTCATGTTTTCTCTCTTTGTCAGCAATCTCACATGCATGCACGAAGCGCGCGCTCTCTCTCTCCTCACTCTCTTTTGAAGAAACTACTAACATGCATAGCTAAGTCCGGGCTATACCCTTTTTTTCATAAAAAGGAAAGAGTACAGATGTCCTGAATAGAAGAAGCGAGAATAGGAAGATATTTTATTTCTTTAGTCAGTGCATTGGAGGAATAGTAGAGATAGGAGGGGAGGTCAGCGCTGGACATTGAACAGTGCCACAAGATTTTTAAATAGGCTGAAAGATTCTTCGGCTATCGCCAACAACGTCACGAGAGGAACAGTGACATCTGCTGCCAGTGAACAGTGGACCCTATGGACTAGCATGCATGACAGAAACGACATGACATCTCCTACTAATCATCTGCAAAACATGCCACAAAGACTGATGAGCTGCATATATCACGAGGCAGGCTGGCTTCTGATTATTTGGTGTAAGCGACCGACTGGGATCTGCC
>NC_041386.1:429872637-429898616 GCF_002162155.2 Triticum dicoccoides | reverse complement strand
TTCCTCTCCTCCCGCCGCCGCCGAGCAAAGCTCGCGCGGTGCCGGCGGCGGCGGGATCTCGCCTGCCTTCGCCTGGAGTAGGGGCCGCGGGGGGTTCCTCCCTCGGGCGCGGCGGCGGAACTCGGCGGCCAGCGCGTCGGGTGGCGCGCGCTGGTGGGATCTGAGGCGGCGGCCTCGCTGGTGCGGACGACACTACTCCAACGGCAGGGAGTGCTCGTCGGTGAGGTAGGCCGGATCCCCTCGGCTGCGCGGGCAGCGAGGTCCCGGTGGGCGCTGGTCGTGGCACGGGGAGGCCCCGGGCTCCCCTCGTCAGATCGGAGGCGATCTGATCCGCTCGTGATGCATGACCTCCGGCCGGCCTGGCTCATGTTGTGGCTGGTTCGGAGGTGGCGGCAAGGTGCTTGGCCGGGGGAAACCTTTGGCCGCCGGTGGCGGTCACGGCGTCGATGGCGTCCCGGACGCCATTCCCTCCTTGGTGGCGGCGCCGAGGCTATACCTCCCCTGCCTCCCCCCTTCCCCTACGCCCGGGTGAAAACCCTAGCCCCGGTGGCTAAGCGGCGGCGGCGCCACAGCGTCGTCACCTTCTTGAAGGCGCCGATTTGGGCCTGGGGATGCTGGGTGTGCATGGCGAGTTTGTCTGGTCCTTGGTGGCGGCCCGTCTGATCTACCGCGTTGCAGCTCCGTGGCTGCGGTGCTTATCTTCCGACCGTGTCTCCGATGGCGACCTCGCCCTTCCTCACCTTGTACTTGCCGTGGTGAAGCGGTACTTCATCTCACTCATTGATGGCGGCGGAGATCGGCGGCATGGCGCCGTGGAGGCTCGGCGTCCGATGCGCCGAGATGGACTCGCGCAGGAGGAGGTAGCTGTCTGGCGTCATGGTGACGTCGATGGCTGATGTGGCCTTCACAAGGTAGAAGACTCAATATCATCTGAAGACGGACCTGTGGAAGATGGTGGCGACGACGCAAGAGTGTGTCTGACCGGATTGTGCCCCAGACCCGGTATGTGGCTCGGCTGGGGCTTCCGGCTTTTGATGTTAGGTTTAGGTGAGTAGTTTGGGTAGGGGCCCAGCTAGCATCCCTTCATCATATGGATAAGAGTAGTGGCATATGTTGCCAAGATGGTGGATTCAGGTATATTGTTTGTAATACTTTGTAAGGTCCTCGAGAATAATTAATAAAGTGGCCGTATGCATCTCCCAGATGCAGAGGCCCGGGGCCATCCTCCTTTTTTAAAAAAAATATATCACGAGGCAAACTGACGGTCTAGATAGTAGGTACCATGTAGCTCGGCCTATGCAAAAACTTTGCGCGCCCAATGGCCATACGAAGTTACAAGGTAAACAAGAACCATGTGTGAATACCAGTATTATCTCTGCAGTTTATGTAAATCTGTAACTATGGCCGCGGGCATTGCAAAACGGGTTTCTTTGGGATCAAAAGAAGTTGAAAGGAGGCAAGTTTTGCTGCAACCAAGGTCCTATATTCGCTCTTCTAATTTTCTATCAGCTCAGAAGCCTGGATCATTTGTACAGTGGCACTGGGCTTGAGACTTATTGCTGCTTCCGAATTCACCTCATACTCTTCAGAATCCTGAGGTTGAAGCGGGTGAAAAAATACAAGTCAAGATCAGATGTGACGCAGAATGGCAAGAGCTATTGTTGCTATTTTCGGTAAGATGATTCTTTTTCCTGAAATAATAAAGTATAGAAAAGCTACCTTTGCTTATGTAGATGAGAGAGGGCCTTCAAGCAAAGTCATGTGTGATGCAATACACAGGCTACCCTTTGAACCTGGAGGGTTGCACTTGCGCCATGTGAGGGCATGGAAGTTTCTTTACACTGATGGTCCAATGCAAGGTTTTGGATCCCAAGCGAGCCTTTTTTCTCGAGGGGCACCGAAATTCACGGTTCCCACGGTAACCACGAAATACCGGAAAAAATTCGGACGAAATTCAAAATCAAATTTTGAATTCAAATATTTCAAAGTTGATATAGATAATCTTTTAACTCTATGACATCACAGTCTTTCTCCTAGTGTAGTGGCTGAACACACGCACCCACCGATGCCGCTTGGTCAGAGATTTCGAGTTTGACTCCTGCGGCTCCAGAATTTTTCAACTCTGTTAGTTTTTTACTTTCGCATTCTAAAAAAGAAAGAAAAAGTGTTGAAGGTAAGACTCGAACCCGCGACCTGCAACTCCACAAAGCAAGCCTTTGTCACTATGCCAATGTGGGCGCTGTTGCTACATGAGAGATGCCGCTTATTTAACAGCAGAGTGATCGTTTGAATTCAAATTTCAAAAAAACTCGAATTTTTTTGCTTGGTATGAGTGTTTTCCATGGGGTAGCGGTAAACGCAGTAACCGCTCAGGATCGCGAAATTTCGAGCGGTACCCAAAACAATGGTCCAACGGCACCTGCAACCGCGACTGCGCCTCCGAAACTGGAAATTTGCGATCTTGATGGATCAAAATGTAAGCTTTTGAATGCAAGATGAACACCCAATAACTCGAGTGGCAAACAAACAACAATACACAAGATTCTCATGGTCAGTTGTCAACTATGATCTGATCTTCTGCAAGGAAAGAAAAATACCAACATACCTATTTTGCACACGAACGAAAGACCGACTTACAACCACAGTTTGGATTGGATGAACTTGATTTTCACTCTATGCCAGCCAGATTCTCCAGAGACAAGAGCGCGAACGCGATACATAACAAGCCCAATGCTAACTAGCAGTTGCAGAAACATTGTGCTAGCTAGATAATCGCTAATTCTTTTAATGAAGTGATGAGAAAAAAGAAATAACTGGTCAGTTGCACAACAATTTGAACTCCTGCAGATACATGCCAGAATAATTTTTTCCCGACGGGTGGTTAGTAGATATTACAAGAAGAGAGTGCCAAAGTATACTTCCTGAATGAGAAACTAGCAAACACCATTCATCCGGCACAAAATATGGTCTTACCACAGGTGCCTGTAGAAAGGAAGAAAGAAACAGATGACAAAGCATAAGTTGTCCATAGTCATCAGGAAGGCAGAAGAGAGAGCTTCAGTCGCGAGTTTAGTTTCTGCTAGATTTATCAGAAACAATTAAAACTGGCTTGGAACTGGCTGTACCTCTTTGCATGAAGGAGCTTCAGGAGCAGCACCTTTGTTGAGGAGTCTGACCCAGGTGAGGGTGGTGTCGACGTGGCTGACGAGAGGGAAAAGCTGGAGGTAGAAGGTGATCTCACCCTGCACCTCGCGGAGCTCGTCGGCGTGGCGCGCCCCCAAGAAGCACCGGTAGAGGTATCTGCGGCCCTGGCAGGACCTGACGAGCAGCAGCGCGCGCCGGAGCGTCTCCTCGAGCTGCTCCATCGGATTCCTCGTCTCCGGCTGCTGCATGAGCTGCGCGGCGTGGAGCTGGTGCAGCAGGTCTCCGATCATCTTGGCGCGGCGCGCGAGCTGCAGGCAGGTGGCTCTGTTCCTCCGGACCGTCTGCGCCGCATCGGCGATCATCTTGATGATCCCGTATGCGTCCACTCCTGCAAACTGCGCAACCATGGCAGCCTGACCAACTAGAGCCATTGCTTATCTTGCTTTGGTTCAGGATCGATCTTGGAGCAGATCCAGTGTTCCAATCCAAGAGAAGGAGGAGGAGGAGGATGTGTTCACTCTGGGTCAGGGAGAGCAAGATCCAACTAGCTGCTCATAAAAAGGCCGCCCGCGATATATGGTGTACAAGTGACGACGATGACTTTGACTAGCGTGGGCAATATATGCTCCTACCGTTCAATTATTTGATTTTTCAATCATACGTACCTCCATTATTGACATTTGGACAGAGATAGCTTAAGGTGAGTCCAAAGTTGGGCAGGTTCCCGGAAACTTCAGGCTTCTAGTTTGAATGATTCGTCGGAAATGAGACTGAGCAAGGGCTACGGCAGGCCGTCCGGCGTGACACGAGCAATTGTTCCAGGTTTGAATCTTTCTCTGCTGCTATATGAGCAGCATTTAAAGATTGAAGTGCTACTTGACGAACTTACTGAGAACCTTCCCATCTTCTGTGACCTCCATATTCATACCTGTTGGAGCCGGAGGCCATGATAGAAACCTCACCATGAACAGGCTTTCGCTATGCTTTATAGATAAAACAATCATCACGTCTATACAACAAGTTTAAGTACAGGCAAAATAAATATAGGTCTGCTGGGGGATATAACTCAAATATGCCCAAATAAAAATAAAAATAAAATAATGGCCGGCAGATCAACGGCTAGGGGCCGAAGTAATGTGGCGTCCTGCTTAACCGATCTCTGTCCAGCTCGGTTGGACTAATCAAAGAATGTACTCATCTTTTGACTGGTAGAGGTGACATCGTACCGGAGGAAACTCTGAATGACTCATTCATCCCGACGGTGGCGACGACCAGGGTCGCCGTTCTTCTAGGCGTCGTCGAGGTCCCTGCCCTCCATCCTAACCCCATGCCCGGGTGAAAACCCTAAATCTCCTTAGATTGGGCGGCGGCGGCACTGCGTGTGTCGTGTCCTTTTTGGAGGCGCCGTCTGTGGCGTTTGGGTGCTTGGTTTGAGAAGCTGCAGGTGAAGGGGATGGGACCAGTGGCAGCAGGTGGTGTTTCGCGTCGGAGGAGCGGCATGGCATCTGGCATGTCGACAACGGCAAGTCTCAGCGGCATGGAGCAGCGGGGTCTCGCCGGTGGGCGTGTGATGATGGACGAGCGCAGGATGATGGCATTGTCGGGCGTCATGATGGCGTCGACGGCAACTAGACCGGGCAAGGTAGATGCAGCAGTACAACACAGAAGATGGATTGGTGGCAGGCGGCGGCAGCCTCATACCCGACAGGCATCCTGGTTGAGGAATGCGTCGGACTGGTGGGTGCCCATACCTAACACGCGTCCTGGTTGGGACCTCAGGTATTATATGTTATGTTTGGATGCAATGTATGTTTGATATTAAGCCCGGACTATCAGCATCCCTACATCAACTGGATAGGAGTAGCGACAAATATTGCTTAGACGATGGCTTTAGTCCTACTGTTGTATGACTTTGTAAGGTCTTGTGTAAATAATTAATAAACTACATGCATCGTCCAGATGGAGAGGCTGGGGTCCTCCTCCATTTCTAAAAAAAGACAACTTCCATTTATGTTAACATAGCTTAGTTTATGTTCACACATCATAAAGTGCATAGGCAAATCAACTAAGAAGAACCGACGTTTCGAATGCGCAGAAAAATATATTATAGAGCTATTTCCAATGGAACTAAATGTTTTTAGTGTTAACATGTATAGTTCTAGGACTCTAAGCTGACGCATACTGTTTCCCTAGGATATCTTGTTAGCACTGACATCTCTTTGTAATCCTTCCTTGCCTCTCAAGTTTCCTGTAACGATCCTTCTCAGGGTCGAACTCCTTGTATGCGTTGTCTATGGAAGGTGCGCCCCAATATATAACATGAATCCATCGGCCTGAAACGACAAGAAGTTTTACCTAATCTTACATGGTATCCGAGCCAATAGGTCTTGAATTTAAAACCCTACCAACGCAGTATTAAAATAAAAGATCCCGCGGCCTACATTGATCTCACGTCTAAGGACTAAATAAGGCTAGACGTTAGGGAGAGTGTTGAAATATATTGCTCGCCTCCATCGGTTCGGACTTTTGGATGAGTTGGCTCGAAAATGAATTCGATATGGTATCAGAACCCTCTCTTCCAATATGTCTAGCTATCGAACCCAACCAGAAACCCACTTCGATCGAGAATACCATCGCTAGAACCCAGAAACAGAAACCCGTCGCCAAAAGGCCCAAAACCATCAGATCAGGAACCATCTCCAAGCACCCAAACCCATGGCGTCTTCTTCAACTGAGTCATGGAAAAACTCACTTGTCAGAATTATATTCTTTGGTGTGCCCATATTCTTACCCAAGTTCGTAGCGCTAGATTATATGGCCTCCTTGATGGGTCTGATCCAGAGCCGGCAAAGCAAGTCATTGTGAAGCACAAGGATGGGAAGGACTCCACCATCACCAACCCCGAGCATGTGATCTGGGTCAGGCAAGACCAACTCGTGCTCGGTTATCTCCTCAAGAACTTGACGAAGGAGGTCCTGATCTAGGTAGTATCGATTCCCATTGATGTTGCTCTCTGGAAATATCTTGCAATCATGTTCTCCTCCACCTCCAGATCAAAGATCAACAATCTTCGTGTCGCCCTCACCAACGCCTAGAAGGGAAACCAGACTGTGGCTAGCTACTTAGCACACAAGTGGTCCTTGGTGGATGAACTTGCAGTCGCTGGGAGTCCTCTTGATGGTTACAAGGTCATCAAATGAGGCAGTGGCAGGATTGTTGAAAGATTTGAGCTCAGAATTTGCCCTCAATGATCTAGAAGATTTGCACTTCTTCCTTGGCATTGAAGTAAAGAAAACTGGGGAGGGTCTTCATCTCTCTCAAGAGAAATATGCAATTGATCTTTTAACCAGAGTTGGCATGCAGAGCTGTAAATCATCACCAACACCATTATCTAGTACAGAAAAGTTATCTCTTGCAACAGGTGATCATTTGAGTCAAGAGGACAGTACAAGATACATTTGGAAACATTATAAATGTGCATCTTTCGAGCCCTCTCATGCCCTTGGTGTTTTCAACCATCATTTTTTTTGAGTTGGTGTTTTCAACCATCAGATCTGCTCTTCTGAACGCTCTTGGCCGTTTGATGCACCTTCAGGGCCGCTGGGAGCGCTACACGGACTGGCCGATGCTCCGATAACAAAATCAGCCATCGGTTGTTATTTGGGCCTGCGGAGCCTAGTATCAACCAATTTATCTCCATCGCTTCAGAAGGATAAAACACGCAGCCACTAAAAAAAGGATAAAGCACGCGACCTTAAAAAAGAGAAGAAGGATAAAACACACACGCCTCGCGGTGGGGCGGCTGTGCAAGGAGAGCGACTCACATCTCGCCGACCATAGATGCGTATGCCTGGCCCATGACCGTGTTGTGACGTCCGGATATTTAAGCTACCATAATCCCACGCTAATGATGCCATGTCACCACTATTACTGTTACTAAACTCACGTTGATCCAAATCCGGTTCAAATTTAAATTCAAATAATAAGTGAAATTCTAAACTTCTCAAACATGAAAACTAAAATGTTCATCATGTGGCAAATAATCCCTAACTTATTTTCGGTGTTGTAACCAACCTTTTTCAAAATGTTTAAGTGCCTAAACTAAATAAAACAGTGGCAAAATGGTTATTCAAATGCTTTTGAAATAATACACAATTTCAAAACTATTTTGTGTCAGTGCTAAACTGTTTGTGGCAGTAGCATATATTGTAACTCTATTTTAGGTGCCACTTTTGTATTTTGTTGAAACTAAAATAAAACAGATAAGAAGTAAAAGAAAATTAAGAAAAGGAAAACACTAAAAAAAGAGACCAGATCCCCCTGGGCCGTGAGGCCCAGTTGGCCACCCGGCCAACCCAACCGGCCCAACCCCCCCGCACTCTCCATACCCCCCACGTCCCCCAAACCCTAGCCCACGACCACACAACCCCCCTCACCCCCGATCTCTCTCAACCACCCTCGATCCAGATCGGATCGGGCGCCTCGCCCCTGCGCCCCTCGCCGGTGCCCCATCGCCTGTCACCGACGCCATCGCCGGAGGCCACCCCGCCGGACCGCCCCACCATCACCGGAGCCCCTCCTCGCCGGACGCCTCACAGCCCCTCCCTCGCGCCCCCGTCGCCTCTCCCTCGTCGGCCGACGCCTGCTGACGCCGCGCTCGTCGCTCGTCAACGCGCCGTCGTCGACCACCACCTCGCCGCCCATCCTCGTCCTCCTCCTTGACCGACCTCCTCGAGCCTCGTCGCCCCCTCTCCCCATCAGCGTCGGTGAGGCCCGACCCCGTTCGCCTCTGCCCCCTCTCCGCCCTCGCACACACGCCCGCTACTCGCTGCGCGCCGCCACCCTCGCGCCCCGGTCGTGCCCAGGACCACTCCGGCCCGTCTCGTCGCCGCCTCGTTCCCGTGCCGTGGCTGGCCCCCTGCTGCTGCCGTACTGCCGTGGCTCGCGCCGCCACTGCTTCTTCCTCCCCGTCTTCCACGGTCTCGCCCCCTTGCTCACGCCCGCCGGTGCACCGCTCTGCTGCTGCATCCTCCTGCACTGCGTCTGGCCTTCGCCGCCGCCCTATCGTTGGTCTCCGCCGTCCAGCGAACCCCAACTACGGCTGCGCCCGCAGGGCAAGCCCCTGCTCGCCGGCGCCCTACGACGGCCGCGGCCACGCCTCTATGCGTGTGCTCGCATGCCCATCCCCGGGTGGCTCGGTTGAGCCACTGACCGCTGGGGCCCGCCCCGAAATAAGAATATAAAATAAATGTGTAAATAGAATAACGATAATAATCAATTGATTAATTAAAATTAATTAATGTAGCTTAATTAGCTAATTAACTTGTAATTAACATGATGTGTCCATGACAGTAGGGCCCCACCTCTAATTACACTGATTTAAACAATTTGTTAAAACACATGTGACACTGACAGATGGGCCCCATGAACTAATTATCCCATTAAAAACAATCTGTTATAATATCAGCCAATGATAGGTGGACCCCCTATCCAGTTTGACCAAGTCAAACTGCTGGCTGGAATAGCCTCATTGACAGGAGGGTCCCACTAGACCCCTTTGACCAGTCAAACTGACCAGTCAACTGCTGACTTGGCCATTGACCTGGCCCCACTGTCAGCCTCTGGTGCATTGTTGGGTGCACTGGACCTGGTGCACCTAGCCTTTTAGTGTATATTTTCGAATTAAGTTTAATCCCAGGAATTTCCAGAAAAGGTTAGAACTTTGAAAAATCATAGAAAATAATCCGTAACTCGGATGAAAATTCTTTGTACATGAAAGTTGCTCAGAACGACGAGACGAATCCGGATGCGTAGCCCGTTCGTTCGCCACGCATCCCTAGCATAGCGAACACACAACTTTTCCCCTCCGGTTCGTCTGTCCTAAAACGCAAAACACCGGGGATATTTTCCCGAATGTTTCCCCCCTTCACCGGTACCACCTCTTACAGCGTTAGGGCACCCTTAGCACCGCTACTTGTCATGTCATGCATCACTATGCATCCGTTTGCTTAATATTTATTGTTTCTTCCCTCTATTCTCTCGCTAGACACCGAGACCGACGCCGTTGCTACCCAGTACGGCTACGGTGCTGACGACCCCTCTCTCTTGCCAGAGCAATCAGGCAAGCTCCCCCTTTGATCACCAGATATCGCCTACTCTTCTCTCTACTTTTTGCATTAGAGTAGTGTAGTATGTTACTGCTTTCCATTAATCCTATCCATGCTACTACTGTTGTTACCTTTACCTGCAATCCTAATGCTTAGTATAGGATGCTAGTTTATCATCAGTGGCCCTACATTCTTGTCCGTCTGCCATGCTATACTATTGGGCCGTGATCACTCGGGAGATGATCATGGGTATATACTATATACTTTATACATGATACTTGTGATGACTAAAGTCGGGTTGGCTCGAGGAGTACCAGCGGTTGATTCACGAATTGGGGGGCTGGAAGGACATACTTTCCCGACGGCCCTCTGTTTGGATCTTTGTGGCGAAGCGACAGGGCAGGCTGAGACCACCTATGAGAGAGGTGGGCCGGGCCCTGATCGGCGTTCGCGGTTACTTCAAGATAACACGTTTAACGAGATCTTGGTATTTGATCTGAGTCTGGCCACTGGCCTATACGCACTAACCATCTACGTGGAGACAGTTATGGGCACTCGACGTCGTGGTATCAGCCGAAGCCTTCGTGACGTCAGCGACTGAGCGGCGCACGCCGGATTGGACCGTAAGCCTACTCTTGTATTAAGGGGGCTAGTTCTGCTTCCGGCCGCGTTCGCAACGTGCAGGTGTGCAAAGGGCGATGGGCCCAGACCCCTGCGCCATAGGATTTAGACCGGCGTGCTGACCTCTCTGTTGTGCCTAGGTAGGGCTGCGACGTGTTGATCTTTTGAGGCCAGGCATGACCCAGGAAAGTGTGTCCGGACAAAGGGGATCGAGCCTGTTGGGAAATGTGGTGCACCCCTGGAGGGAAGTTAATCTATTCGAATAGCCGTGATCTTCGGCAACATGACGACTTGGAGTTGTACCTTGACCTTATGACAAATAGAACTGAATACTTAAAAAACACACCCTTCCAAGTGTCAGATACAACCCGGTGGTCGCTCTCTAACAGGGCGATGAGGAGAGGATCGCCGGGTAGGATTATGCTATGCGATGTTACTTGGTGAACCTACCATCTACTCTCTTCTTCTGCTGCAAGATGGAGGTTACCAGAAGCGTAGTCTTCAATTGGACTAGCTATCCCCCTCTTATTCTGGCATTCTGCAGTTCAGTCCACATATGATAGCTTTTTCCATTTGATACCAATGCATACATATGTAGTGTAGCTCCTTGCTTGCGAGTACTTTGGATGAGTACTCACGGTTGCTTTGCTCCCCCTTTTCCCCTTTCTATACTCGATTGTTGTGACCAGACGTTGGAGCCCAGAAGCTAGACGCCACTGTCGATGACGACTACTACTACTCGGGAGGTGCCTACTACTACGTGCAACCCGTTGACGATGACCAGGAGTAGTTTAGGAGGATCCCAGGCAGGAGGCCTGCGCCTCTTTCGATCTGTATCCCAGTTTGTGCTAGCCTTCTTAAGGCAAACTTCTTTACCTTATGTCTGTACTCAGATAGTGTTGCTTCCGCTGACTCGTCTATGATCGAGCTCTTGTATTCGAGCCCTCGAGGCCCCTGGCTTGTAATATGATGCTTGTATGACTTACTTTATTTGTAGAGTTGTGTTGTGATATCTTCCCGTGAGTCCCTGATCTTGATCGTACACGTTTGCGTGTATGATTAGTGTACGATTGAATCGGGGGCCTCACAAGTTGGTATCAGAGCCGACTGCCGTGTAGGAATCCCCCTTCCACACTCCTTGGCCGAAGTCGAGTCTAGACATTACAAAACTTTTTACTAACATGGTTGTGTGTCTTACGGGCCCACATCGCCATTTGGGTGGTATTAGGATCTTTTACTCCTCGTCTATACTCTAGGACTCTGAACTCTCTTCTATTCGGGTTAAATGATTTTACTAATTCTAATTCTAGGATCTCGTAACCACTTCCTGCCGGAGAGCCCCTTACTACAGATGATCACATGCTGTGCAGAAGATTTTGTAGATACTCTTCAATGCTGCTCGAGACCCTTGTACCCTCTGCCTTTTTCAATTTCATATTACCGGTATACCCGTATGGATAATGACATACACTTGGCATTCATACAATCATTCTTCGTCGATCTTGTTATCACAAGATACCTCGAAGTTCTCTCTATTGATCAGAGAATACTTTGTGCCTTGCAGTTCTTTACCATATGAATACAACTATTGAAGATTCCTCGCACTTATTGAGTATCCGTTCATCCCCAGTTGTTCGTATGCTTCATAAGATACTCTGAAATACTATCCGACCTTCTGAGCATCCTCTTCGAGCTATTGCTCTACAAATACTTGTATGCTTACATTGTGGATGCTCCCATATCACTAGCAATATTCACTAGTATCTTTTGACACTATCATTTTGATCCTATTGATTCAACATGTGTGCAAATGCACACAATCATCAATCGACTCTTCTAAATTATCTTTCCGGCTCAGACATTATTTTTAACATGAGCTGGTTCTCAACCAAACTATTAGTCGTCGATTGTGCCTCTGGTCTATTCAGTTTATCCATCCTTTATCAGAGCGTCTGCTTATGATCCTTCATTTTGGAAATCATAATTCCTTTATTAACTAAGCATCGAATTATTCAGATGTTCTATAATCTGACACCCTTGCATTATTTCTTCCTCTGATTGAGTACCGATACTCATATCAGCTCCGTTGAGGATCGCCCGATCCATTGTTGGATTTTATCCGACAGTGTCCTTCATATTCAAATAACCTTCTGAGCCTTTCCTCGGATACATAATGCCTTTGGTAAATCGTATCCTCTGCTTTGTCAACCATGCTCTACTTTCGAGCTTGTGTTATTTACTCCGGAAGTTTGTGGTATATGTTTCTACGATGCCCCGATGGGTTGAACATGTGCCTTCCTTAATCTGTGTGAACCCGAAAGATTTCATGGGTCATACTTATCTGGTATTGCACCAGGTAAAACTTTCAACAACTAATGTCATTTTCCGAAAAAGCGAGGAGTGAATGGAGGGTTATACATTGAAGAAGTGGGAGTCGACCTTGAACTTTGTATTCATGCCCATGGACATGATGTATATCCTAACATGAAAGCTTCTTGTATGTAGCGACCAGACCTCAAATAGTCTGATCTCTGTGCTACGGTGTCATCCCTAGATCAGTAATGCTGACACCACACAGTACTCAGAGGATTTATAGCAGAGTAGCAATCACACACTTATTACATCGAGTGTCTCAAACGAGAACTTATTACAATAAATATGGCTTAAGGCCATCTAATAACGATAACAGCGGAAGGCTTGGAAGATAACTGAGTCCATCAACTCCAACGGCATCACTGAGTATAGAACCACGACCTAAAAACTCCTTAATCATCATCTGAAAAGTCTGCAACATTAACGTTGCAGCCCGAAAATGGGTCAGCACATGGAATATGCTGGCAAGGTAACACATAGAGAGTAATGAAATGAAACAGCTATACTACATGCATATTTGGCTGGTGGAAAGCTCTATGGTTACAGTTTTGCGTAAAGCCAATTTTTCCCTACTACAAAAGAATAAATTTAATTACTATCATGGTGGTTGTTAAACATTGAGAATGGTTGACAGCATTCTCAATCCCAATTAAGCATCATCTTTAAACATAACCCAACAAAATTAATTTAGAGTAACATGTTGAGATTCACATGATAATCTAGGTACTAGATACTCAAGATGTCCATAACCGGGGACACGGCTAACCATGATTAGTTTATTACACTCTGTAGAGGTTTGTGCACTTTTCCCCACAAGACTCGATCGCCTCCGTTTGGTTTCTCATACTACAGGGTGTTTGAGAAGACGGATGACCGAGACATAGTCTTTCAGAAGTGCTAGCACCTTACGATCGGGTAGACTGTACCACCTACATCCCCTACATCTGCTAGTCTACCACTGTAAGAGTTCGCACAACTTAGTCAACTATGCTAGAGCCCATAATAGCTTGTGGCTGCACACGGAAGTTTCTAGTATGAATAGTCTCATGATCCCTTTGAGCCTGGGTGGCGTTCCAAAAGAAAACAGGCAAGTCCTGGAATACCCAGGTGCCTCAATCCACCCAGATGTGTGTTTAAGTTGCCACCTTAGATAAACCATTAAATTAACAATCTCACATCTGTCATGGATATCACTCACCCAATCCACGTCTACTAGCATAGGATGGCATAATAAGCAAACATAGAAGTAACTCCCAAAGGTTTGATAATAACAAGTAATAGGTACTACCTCATCTACTTCCCATCCCACAATTTAATTAGATCCTAATCATGCAATGTGTGAGGATTGATCTAATGCAATAAAACTGGGTAGTAGAAAAGGTATGATCAAAGTGTTACTTGCCTTGCTAATGATCCGCAAAACCTAATGATTCGAAGTAACAGGCGGCGCACTCCGGGTATTCTATCGCAGACAAACAAACAAGCATACAATAAGTACTCATCTAATGCACTGGTAAAACTCAAATAAGAGATCTAACCAGAAGGTTCAACTTAAGAACTCCGGTTGGCAAAAAGAATCAAATCGAACGAAGCAACGAAAGTCAAACGGCGAAAGAAAACAACTTTGTTCTAGTAATCTGGATCTAGGGCAAATTTTACATTAGCAAAATCGTGTTTAAGTTGATTAAACGGATAGAGGGTTTCGAGATGAATCCCTAGGCGCTTGAATCGCCTGATTCCGATAAACGAGCGAAAAGTTATACTAAAACGAAAATCGGATCAGAAATCGCGATCAGAAAAATCGCAGATTTAATCCGAGAAAAAGAAAAACGACGAACGCCGATATTTTTTTACGACGGCACGGAAAACGAGGCGTGACGAACCTCGGCGGCGGGATCCGGCGGCGGCGGACGGCGGCGGCTAGGGCGGGGCGGCGGCTGGGCTGGGGGCTGGCTAGGGTTTCCCTCGGGGTGGGCTGCCCCGGCTTATAAAGGCCCCCCCTCGGGCCGGAGTCCTAGTCGGACACGGCCCGTAGGTCGGTTCGTTTTTTTATTCTGCTCGGAAGAAAAATAAAAAGAAATACTAAACAGACTCCAAAAATTCCGAAATAAATTTTCACGGCCTTCTAAAATCAAGCCGCACAAGGTGAACATTTATTTGGGACCTAAATGCAATTTTGAAAAACGCACATTTTTCCTAAATTCAAATAAAACACCGAAAACTCCGAAATAAAATCTTATTTGATTTTATTATTAAATCCTCAATATTTCTTTATTTTGGGAAAGTCATTTTATTCCCTCTCTCATATTTTAGTAATAGAAATAATTGATGATAAAATAAATAAAATCAAATGATCCTATTCTCAAAATTTGAGAAAACTCAAATATGAAAATAACGAAATCCCCAACTCTCTCCGTGGGTCATTGAGTTGCGTAGAATTTCTAGGATCAACCAAAATGCAAAAATAAAATATGATATGCAATGATGATCTAGTGTATAACATTCCAAATTGAAAATTTGGGATGTTACAAACCTACCCCCCTTAAGATGAATCTCGCCCTCGAGATTCGGGTTGGCTAGAAAATAGGTGAGGGTGGTCTTTGAGCAAATCTTCCTCTCGCTCCCAGGTGGCTTCATCCTCCGTGTGGTGGCTCCATTGAACTTTGCAAAACTTAATAACCTTGCTGCGAGTAACTCGGCTGGCAAACTCGAGAATCTTGACTGGTTTCTCCTCGTAGGTCAAATCGTTATCCAACTCAATAGTTTCCAAAGGCACTGTGTCTCTCAACGGTATATCAGCCATCTCCGTGTGACATTTCTTTAACTGAGAAACATGGAACACATCATGTACTCCTGACAATCCTTCAGGCAATTCCAACTTGTAGGCTACTTCTCCCATACGTTCCAAAACTCGATAGGGTCCTACAAATCGTGGTGCTAACTTCCCTTTAACTCCAAAACGCTTTGTTCCTCGAAGTGAAGATACTCGAAGATAAGCTCTATCTCCGACTTCGTAAACTGTCTCCTTGCATTTAGAATCCGCATAACTCTTCTGTCTGGACTGGGCTACCTTGAGCCTATCGCGAATCAACTTCACCTTCTGTTCAGACTCTTTAATCAAGTCAGGTCCAAACAACTGGCGGTCTCCAACTTCGTCCCATGACAGCGGTGTCCTACACCTCCTTCCGTACAAAGCTTCGAAAGGGGCCATCTTTAAACTGGTTTGATAACTGTTGTTGTAAGAGAACTCTGCATATGGCAAATTATCGTCCCAACTAGATCCATAATCTAGCGCACAAGCTCTCAGCATATCCTCCAAAATCTGATTGACTCTCTCGGTCTGTCCATCTGTCTGTGGATGAAAAGCTGTACTGAATTCTAACCTGGTTCCCAAAGTTTCGTGCAACTGCTTCCAGAACTTTGAGGTAAACTGGGTTCCTCTATCCGATACGATACTCCTTGGAACTCCATGCAGACATACGATCATGGTCATGTATATCTTTGCCAACTTAGCACCGGTATAAGTGGTCTTTACTGGGATGAAATGAGCTACTTTCGTCAATCGATCAACTACAACCCAAATCAAGTCATAGCCTAAACGGGTCCTGGGCAATCCCGTGATAAAATCCATGCCTAACTTATCCCACTTCCATTCGGGTATCGGCAATGGTTGTAACAATCCTGCTGGCTTCTGATGCTCTGCCTTTACTCTCTGTCATACATCACAAACTGCTACATACTCCGCAATATCCTTCTTCATTCTGGTCCACCAGAAAATATCCTTCAAATCCAAATACATCTTGGTGTTTCCTGGGTGAATCGAATATGGTGAGTCGTGTGCCTCTTGCAGTACCAACTTCCTGATCTCCGGGTCATTGGGCACGTAAACACGGTCTTCAAACCATAGGGTGTCGTGCTCATCCTCACGAAATCCTTTAGCTTTTCCTTTGCTCAGTTTCTCCTTTATAGCGGCAATGTCTTTGTTAGCTTTCTGAGCTTCCCTGATTTTATCATCAAAGTTGACTGAATCTCCAATGCTGCTACATAACCTCTCGGAACTATTTCCAAACATAGTTCACGAAGATTTTCGGCTAACTCCCTTGGTATTTCTCCTGTCATTAACGTATTGACATGGCTCTTGCGGCTTAATGTGTCTGCTACTACATTAGCCTTTCCAGGATGATAATGCAATTTCATATCATAATCCTTGATAAGCTCCAACCATCTCCTTTGTCTGAGATTTAACTCCTGTGTGAAAATGTACTTCAAACTCTTATGATCCGTGTACACCTCACAATGGTTTCCAATGAGGAAATGTCTCCATGTCTTCACTGCATGCACTACGGCTGCTAACTCCAAATCATGTGTGGCATAATTCAACTTATGAGGCTTCAGTTGTCTTGAGGCATATGAAACAACTCTCCCTTCCTGCATCAGCACTGCTCCAAGTCCTCGATGTGAAGCGTCGCAATACACCTCATAATCCTTGGTCTGGCCTGGCAAAATCAACACTGGTGAGGTAACCAAACGTTTCTTCAACTCCTGGAAACTAGCCTCACATTCCTTTGTCCATATGAACTTGGTATCCTTCTTTAACAACTCAGTCATAGGCTTCGCAATCTTTGAGAAATTCTCAATAAATCTCCGGTAGTATCCTGCTAGTCCAAGAAAACTCCGGATCTCTCCAACTGTTGTTGGGGCTTCCCACTTGGTCACGGTTTCAACTTTAGCGGGATCTACCGCTATACCTTCTCCAGATATAACATGCCTGAGGAATCCTACTTCCTTCAACCAAAACTCACATTTGCTAAACTTGTCATATAATTGATGTTCTCTGAGCTTTCCAAGTACCAAACGCAAATGCTCCTTATGCTCCTCTTCATTCTTCGAATAAGCTAGGATATCATCAATGAACACTACGACGAACTTATCCAAAAACTCCATAAACACTTTGTTCATCATGTTCATAAAATAGGCAGGTGCGTTAGTCAGGCCAAATGACATAACGGTGTACTCATACAGCCCATACCTGGTGGTAAAAGCTGTCTTCGGAATATCCTGTTCTCGAATCTTCAACTGGTGGTATCCTGATCGCAGATCGATCTTGGAAAATACCTTAGCTCCTTGCAATCGATCAAACAGATCGTTGATCATTGGTAGTGGGTACTTGTTCTTGATCGTTACTTCATTCAATCCTCGATAATCAACAACCATCCTTAACGATCCATCCTTCTTCTCCACTAGAAGTACTGGCGATCCCCAAGGTGAAGAACTTGGGCGAATATATCCCTTATCTAGTAACTCCTTATTCTGCTTCTTAATTTCCACCAAATCCTTTGTTGGCATCCTATATGGTCTCTTTGATATTGGCCCTGTGCCTGGCAATAGCTCAATCAAAAACTCAATAGCTCTATCTGGTGGCATGCCTGGCAACTCCTCTGGAAATACATCAGGGAAATCCCTTACCACTGGTACTTCCTCCTGTACAACTCCTGTTAAGCAATTTACTTGTGTCCTCTTTGGCACATGTCGGGATACATACTTGATCCTTCTCCCTTCTGGTGTGGTAAGAAAAATTGACTTACTAGCACATTCAATATTCCCTTCATACTTTGATAACCAATCCATACCTAATATCACATCCAATCCTTGAGATTCCAATACTATTAGGTCTGAGGGGAAAACATAGTTACCAATCCTTAATGGTAACCGATCACACCATCGACTAGCCATATATTCTGCTCCAGGCGAGGTTACTAACATGGGTGACCTAAGGGCTTGGGTTGATAGGTTATACTTATCCAGAAATCCCCTTGAGATGTATGAATGCGATGCACCAGTATCAAAAAGAACGAGTGCAGTAAATGACTTAACCAAAAACTTACCTATTACTGCATCGGGTTGAGCTTCAACCTCCTCCACACTAACGTGGTTCACCTGTCCCCTATTGAAAGGGTTCGGCTTCTTCCCAGAATTTCCATTGCCATTTTGGCCTTCAGGACATTCATTGGCATAATGTCCGGTCTTTTGACACTTAAAACAAGTGACTTGGCTTAGGTCCTTCTTGGCTGGGGTTGAGGGGTTGGTGCGGTTCTGGCCGTTGCTTCCTCCATTGCCATTACCATTCTTGGTGCCATTGTGATTGTGCGAGCTACCTCCTCCATGGGTATGCTGAAAATGTCCTCCCGATCTAGGGGTAAAACATGGCTTCTGCTGAACTCCTGAATTGTACTTTCCTTGTCCATACTTCCTCTTGCAATTTTCAATTTGCTGCTGCTTCCCTTCAATCATAAGAGCACGATCTACCAACTCCTGGTAGTTGTTGAAAGTTGCTACCATCAACTGCATGCTCAGCTCATCATTTAGTCCTTCCAGAAACTTCTCCTGCTTAGCTGCATCCGTAGCGATGTCATCTGGGGCATAACGTGCTAGCTTACTAAATTTCTCCACATACTGGCCAACTGTCCGTCCTCCTTGACGCAAGTTGCGAAACTCACGCTTCTTCATGGCCATAGCTCCCGCTGAAACATGGGCAGTATGAAAAGCCTGCTGAAACTGGTCCCATGTGACAGTGTCGACAGGGAAAGTGGCTGTGAAATTCTCCCACCATGATGCTGCGGGTCCTTCAAGCTGATGTGCGACAAACTTCACCTTCTCCGCATCTATGCATCCTGCTGTGGTCAACTCCCTAGCTGTCTTGCGGAGCCAATCATCTGCTACTATCGGCTCGGTGCTACTGGAAAACACCAGCGGATTCAGCCTAAGAAAACGGGCTAAGTGGTCAACAGGTGGTGGTGGTGGTGGTGGGTTGTTGTTGTTGTTCCCTTATTCTGATTCTGGACTAGCAACTACATCAATGTGTTCTGCTGCTGGATCAACTGGGTGAGCTCTGGTGGAAAGGCAAATCCGGGGTCACGTCTCGGAGGCATCTGAGGGTTTAGAAAAGATGAGATATAAGAATAGAGGGGGTCTAAAGAGAAAACACTACCCATATGCACATGAGGCAAAAGCAAACAATTCACTTCAATCAATCAAACAAAGGCATACAATCGATCTAACTATCGCAAAAGTGCTCGGACTACTATATTTACATGGTGGACTACTACTACTGATGAGGTGGTCTACTAGAAATATTCTTCAGTTGCAGACTCCATGATATCTGCTCCAGCTTCATCAACATAGTCATCATCGCTACTATCTGGTTCCGAGTTGGTGCCGTCGATGATGATGTAGTCTTCCGGGCTAATCACCTGGGGTTCTTCGTCTTCATCTACTGGTGTAGGGCCTCCCATAAACATTCCAATCTTCTTGATCAGGTCGTCATTCTTCTCCACCAATACTTCAATTTCTTCTTCATAATCTTCACATGTAGCCTTGAGTTCTTCCTCCAGTTCCTTGATTCTAGTCTTAGCCTTCTTCAGATCTATCATGTCGGCGCACATCTGGTTCTCCTGTCATCGAATGTGCTGTTTTAACTCCTGGATAAAAGCTGCTATTGATCTATCCTTCCTGGTGTTGATCATCTCCCAGTGTTCATCTCGGCGCCCACAAATCTGGTAGATAGTATCCTTGAGATCCTTGCGGTAGACTTCTCCAATGCGTCCCATGGCGATGTGAGCTGCCATGCTCTTTCCTAGACTCCAAGTTGGTGCATCAAAAGAAAACTCTATGGGCTCAGTGACTGGCATGAACATCCTTCTTGGAACTTGAACTTGAATCATCCAGCGCTCTTCTTCAGGTAAAGTGGCATTGTAGGTTCCCGTGAAGCTTGGTACTCCTATGTTCAGGTATCTAGTGACTTCCTTCAAGTGTCGTCCAAAGGGTGTATCTTCACCCGGTTGCGTGAACTTGTTCCTTGCATCCACCATCCTAAAGAGTAGAAAAGATGAGATGTCAGAAGAGAAGAGAGTGAATAGTGATCTAGGTCTTTTAGCTTAGTGGTCGTGTCCTACAGTCAGCGTGTGCTCTGATACCATCTCTGTAGCGACCATAACTCAAATAGTCTGATCTCTGTGCTCCGGTGTCATCCCTGGATCAGTAATGCTGACACCACACAGTACTCGGAGGATTTATAGCAGAGTAGCAATCACACACTTATTACATCGAGTGTCTCAAATGAGAACTTATTACAATAAATATGGCTTAAGGCCATCTAATAACGATAACAGCAGAAGGCTTGGAAGGTAACTGAGTCCATCAACTCCAATGGCATCACTGAGTATAGAACCACGACCTAAAAACTCCTTAATCGTCGTCTGAAAAGTCTGCAACATTAACGTTGCAGCCCGAAAACGGGTCAGCACATGGAATATGCTGGCAAGGTAACACATAGAGAGTAATGGAATGAAACAACTATACTACATGCATATTTGGCTGGTGGAAAGCTCTATGGTTACAGTTTTGTGTAAAGCCAATTTTTCCCTACTACAAAAGAATAAATTTAATTACTATCATGGTGGTTGTTAAACATTGAGAATGGTTGACAGCATTCTCAATCCCAATTAAGCATCATCTTTAAACATAACCCAACAAAATTAATTTAGAGTAACGTGTTGAGATTCACATGATAATCCAGGTACTAGATACTCAAGATGTCCATAACCGGGGACACGGCTAACCATGATTAGTTTATTACACTCTGTAGAGGTTTGTGCACTTTTCCCCACAAGACTCGATCGCCTCCGTTTGGTTTCTCGCACTACAGGGTGTTTGAGAAGACGGATGACCGTGACATAGTCTTTCAGAAGCGCTAGCACCTTACGATCGGGTAGACCGTACCACCTACATCCCCTACATCTGCTAGTCTACCACTGTAAGAGTTCGCACAACTTAGTCAACTATGCTAGAGCCCATAATAGCTTGTGGCTGCACACGGAAGTTTCTAGTATGAATAGTCTCATGATCCCTTTGAGCCTGGGTGGCGTTCCAAAAGAAAACAGGCAAGTCCTGGAATACCCAGGTGCCTCAATCCACCCAGATGTGTGTTTAAGTTGCCACCTTAGATAAACCATTAAATTAACAATCTCACATCTGTCATGGATATCACTCACCCAATCCACGTCTACTAGCATAGCATGGCATAATAAGCAAACGTAGAAGTAACTCCCAAAGGTTTGATAATAACAGGTAATAGGTACTACCTCATCTACTTCCCATCCCACAATTTAATTAGATCCTAATCATGCAATGTGTGAGGATTGATCTAATGTAATAAAACTGGGTAGTAGAAAAGGTATGATCAAAGTGTTACTTGCCTTGCTAATGATCCGCGAAACCTAACGATTCGAAGTAACAGGCGGCGCACTCCGGGTATTCTATCGCAGACAAACAAACAAGCATACAATAAGTACTCATCTAATGCACAGGTAAAACTCAAATAAGAGATCTAACCAGAAGGTTCAACTTAAGAACTCTGGTTGGCAAAAAGAATCAAATCGAACGAAGCAAGGAAAGTCAAACGACCAAATAAAACAACTTCATTCTAGTAATCTGGATCTAGGGCAAATTTTACAGTAGAAAAATCTTGTTTAAGTTGGTTAAACGGATAGAGAGTTTCGAGACGAATCCCTAGGCGCTTGAATCACCTGATTCCGATAAACGAGCGAAAAGTTATACTAAAACGAAAATCGGATCAGGAATCGCGATGAGAAAAATCGCGGATTTAATCCAAGAAAAAGAAAAATGACGAACGCCAATTTTTTTCTCTCTTTTTTTACGATGGCACGGAAAACGAGGCGCGACGAACCTCGGCGGCGGGATCCGGCGGCGGCGGCTAGGGCGGGGCGGCGGCTGGGCTGGGGGCTAGCTAGGGTTTCCCTCGGGGTGGGCTGCCCCGGCTTATAAAGGCCCCCCCCTCGGGCCGGAGTCCTAGTCGGACACGGCCCGTAGGTCGGTTCGTTTTTTTATTCCGCTCAGAAGAAAAATAAAAAGAAATACTAAACGGACTCCAAAAATTCCGAAATAAATTTTCACGGGCTTCTAAAATCAAGCCGCACAAGGTGAACATTTATTTGGGACCTAAATGCAATTTTGAAAAACACACATTTTCCTAAATTCAAGTAAAACACCGAAAAACTTCGAAATAAAATCTTATTTGATTTTATTATTAAATCCTCAATATGTCTTTATTTTGGGAAAGTCATTTTATTCCCTCTCTCATATTTTTGTAATAGAAATAATTTATGATAAAATAAATAAAATCAAATGATCCTATTCTCAAAATTTGAGAAAACTCAAATATGAAAATAACAAAATTCCCAACTCTCTCCGTGGGTCATTGAGTTGCGTAGAATTTCTAGGATCAACCAAAATGCAAAAATAAAATATGATATGCAATGATGATCTAGTGTATAACATTCCAAATTGAAAATTTGGGATGTTACATTGTAATAATAACTATTCCCTTGATATATTATCATTTGGTATCTGTGAAATGATCCTTTGCAATCGTGGTTCCGATCATATTTTCTCCTTGATTCCATTTCTCGGACTAGTTAAAGCACTTTTCTTCTGCAGATCGATACACCTCTGCAACCTCTATTATGTTCTACCCTCGAGTATTACCTCCTGGTATCTCGAGATTATCTTGGAACTACATAACTTCTTATGAGTTCTTCATCAAGTACTACATTCTCACTGATTACAAATTTTCATGGGCTATGAGTTATTAAACACCCAAAGACACCGATAGCTGAATCGAGTCCGCACTACAATTCAACAACTATTAGTAATCTTCTTTAAGTATGAGTTTGTACCCGACCAAGCCATTCCTAGCCTGTTTGGCTATATCATTGTCGTGACGATGTTAACTGTGCTACCTGGTCCTTATTCTCGGAGCACCACTTTCAATGATGAGCTAAGCTTACGTCGATTTTCCTCGTCATATCATTTCGCTTTGGACAGCAAGCTTGGTTTGGAGTTTGTGTCGTACCCTTGGATCCGTTAACCTTTCACTTCATCATTCCTTTGACTTGACGTCATCGCCGATCGGTTACATCTTCGTGGAGCCTCTCGACAAAATTTGTCGTGATCATCGTCAACATTTTGACTCCTTCCAGAATATCAATTGAATTCATGATGACAAGTACCATCCTTGCCCCTTGATGAATTGTGTTATCACCGACAACATTATTGCTTCCCCTCCAACACAAACTTGTTCGTGTTTGGTGTTATACCTGGAGATCCATGCTATCTAGCAATTATTCTTCTTTACCTTGGAGTATTACCATCTTTTATGTCAAGAATGTCGTGAGAATTTCACCACCTCTTGAGAATTCTTGAGACAAGTAATAATTATCACCATCACCATTCCTTCTTGGTCCTCGTGTTGTTCCTAACCGGAATACCGACAAATGAACTATGATGTGTGAATTCAAGACTTCTAGCAACCCTATTGCTTTGAACCAATGTTTAATTGTGTGTGTTTTCCTCGAGCATACATCTTTATATCATTTTCATTTGACAAATGATATCTCCTTGTTCACATAATTGGGGAGATCCATCTCTTGAAAATCTCGATGGATTAACACTGAGTCCATCACCCACCCCCTCATCCTCTCCTTGGGCTAATGGTGAACTCAGGATTCGGGACTTGCTTCCATAGTTCATTTCCCAAAAATCTTACAATGCCATCTCGTCAATTGCGTTGCACCTTTTCTTTCTCAGGCATCTTGAGTCTGAGTTATCCTGACACCAATCAGATTTGACTCTCGGTCAGATATGATGGTTGGAACATATTTCCAAGAGTTACCACATTGGTCTTTCAGTGACCCGATAAGGTGATGTCGTGCCTAGCACACCTGGCCCGATGCCCTGTTGTTATAGATTCCTTTTCAGCATGGTTATCCATTCTTCCATGAGGAAGTTGTAAGACTTGTTCTATAAGTTGATCCTGATGAATCCTTTGTATATCCAAGTCCGACCTTTGCTTGAAGACCATGTCAATGATATCTCGAAGCATGTCTGTGGTACTCCAATTTTCAAAGAACATTTGAAGCCGAATGCTAAATGTTTCCTGCTCAATTATCCAAACGCCACTGTATGGGTAATATCATGAAATTTCTCTGCCCTACCTAAAGAGTTTTCTACATTATATCCTGACATGGATATCATGCTCTATTTGTCCTTGGGAAGGATACACTCCTGATATATGTGTTTAAACACATTTTCCTTTCCATTGTTCTGTTTAAAATGATAATCACATTTTCCATTCCATTGTCTTGTTTAACCTTTTTTTTGTGGTCTATATGATCTAAGCAGTAATATTCTCTTGCTTAGGTAAACACCTCGTCGTACAACCTACTCAGTAAGACCCTGTTACTATTGTTGATGACATTCCGGTAGCCACCGATGGACGAGAACTTTGCCTATTCGTCCGCCTCGTTTAACGAGCAGGAAAATGGTTCTCTTCGTCCCTCGCCCTTGGTACCGACGTTGTAGCCGACATAATCGACATGCTACCCTCTGAGTGCCTTGCTATCATGACCACGCAAGATGTCACCGCTCCTACTAGTTTTAACCCACATGGTGGGCCCATAACCCACAGTTCCATAGGAACGAAACCTGACTCTCCTGTATGCCTCAGTTTCTAAAAGTTATTCCTCATGCTTGGCTTCTTATGTAATTCACGAGCCACCTTCCTAGTGATTAATCCTAGTATCAGACACAATACTTATTCCAGTTGCTCTGAACCCCTTTCACACTCTGTTTTAGGCAACGAACTGTTGAGTAGCCACTTGAAACTTCTTACCTTACCTCCTTACTTTGCTCTCGATATTATCTTAGGTTACAATCCGAGAGTAATTTCCGCCACCTTCCTCGATGTTATCGACCAGATAGTCGACCTTGCAGAGGTTTGTTCTCCCGGAATGCCCACCCTTTATTCTTTTGTAAGTACGATGGAGTTCCCGAAGAAATTATGCCGACTTCATCATGATGACCTGAAGCAGAGAAATGCAGACATCAATGTATTGGACCGGCCTCTTCGAGAAGAGCAACCAAGACCAAGAAGACTCGATAGAATTCACATCTTTCCCCTTACTCCCCTCTTAAATCTCGGGACGAGATTTCTTGTAGTGGAGGAGAATTGTGACGCCTGGATATTTAAGCTACCGTAATCCCATGCTAATGATGCCATGTCACCACTATTATTGTTACTAATCTCACGTTGATCCAAATCCGGTTCAAATTCAAATTCAAATAATAAGTGAAATTCTAAACTTCTCAAACATGAAAACTAAAATGTTCATCATGTGGCAAACAATCCCTAACTTATTTTCGGTGTTGTAACCAACCTTTTTTCAAAATGTTTAAGTGCCTAAACTAAATAAAACAGTGGCAAAATGATTATTCAAATGCTTTTGAAATAATACACAATTTCAAAACTATTTTGTGTTAGTGCTAAACTGTTTGTGGCAGTGGCATATATTGTAACTCTATTTTAGGTGCCACTTTTGTATTTTTTTGAAAATAAAATAAAACAGATAAGAAGTAAAAAGAAATTAATAAAAGGAAAACATTAAAAAAAGACCAGTTCCCGCCCCTGGGCCATGAGGCCCAGTTGGCCAGCCGGCCAACCCAACCGGCCCAACCCCCCCGCACTCTCCATATCCCCCCACGTCCCCCAAACCCTAGCCCACGACCACACAAACCCCCCCACCCCCGATCTCTCTCAACCACCCCCGATCCAGATCGGATCGGGCGCCTCGCCCCTACGCCCCTCGCCGGTGCCCCGTC
>NC_041386.1:429686198-429872204 GCF_002162155.2 Triticum dicoccoides | reverse complement strand
GACCGACCTCCTCGCACCTCGTCGCCCCCTCTCCCCATCAACGTCGGTGAGGCCCGACCCCGTTCGCCTCTGCCCCCTCTCCGCCCTCGCACACACGTCCGCTGCTCGCTGCGTGCTGCCACCCCCGCGCCCCGGTCCGGCCCAAGACCACTCCGGCCCGCCTCGTCGCCGCCTCGTTCCCGCGCCGTGGCTGGCCCCTTGCTGCTGCCGTATTGCGGTGGCTCGCGCGGCCACCGCTTCTTCCTCCCCGTCTGCCACGGCCTCGCCCCCTTGCTCGCGCCCGCCGGCGGACCGCTCTGCTGCTGCATCCTCCTGCACTGCGTCTGGCCGTCGCTGCCGCCCTATCGTTGGTCTCCGCCGTCCAGCGAACCCCAACTACGGCTGCGCCCGCAGGGCAAGCCCCTGCTCGCCGGCGCCCTACTACGGCCGCGGCCACGCCTCTGTGCGTGTGCTCGCATGCCCATCCCCGGGTGGCTTGGTTGAGCCACTGACCGTTGGGGCCCTCCC
Source organism: Triticum dicoccoides (assembly GCF_002162155.2). Taxonomy (NCBI): domain Eukaryota; kingdom Viridiplantae; phylum Streptophyta; class Magnoliopsida; order Poales; family Poaceae; genus Triticum; species Triticum dicoccoides. Next base: position 429,871,697 of record NC_041386.1, on the reverse strand, counting down.
CTAAATAAGAATGAAAAATAAATGTGTAAACAGAATAACGATAATAATAAATTGATTAATTAAAATTAATTAATGTAGCTTAATTAGCTAATTAACTTGTAATTAACATGATGTGTCCACGACAGTAGGGCCCCACCTCTAATTAGACTGATTTAAGCAATTTGTTAAAACACATGTGATGCTGACAGACGGGCCCCATCAACTAATTATCCCATTAAAAGCAATTTGTTATAATATCAGCCAATGACAGGTGGGACCCCTATCCAGTTTGACCAAGTCAAACTGCTGGCTGGAATAGCCTCATTGACAGGAGGGTCCCACTAGACCCCTTTGACCAGTCAAACTGACCAGTCAACTGCTGACTTGGCCATTGACCTGGCCCCACTGTCAGCCTCTGGTGCATTGTTGGGTGCACTGGACCTGGTGCACCTAGCCTTTTAGTGTATATTTTCAAATTAAGTTTAATCCCAGGAATTTCCAGAAAAGGTTAGAACTTTGAAAATTCATAGAAAATAATCCGTAACTCCGATGAAGATACTTTGTGCATGAAAGTTGCTCAGAACGACGAGACGAATCCAGATGCGTAGCCCGTTCGTCCGCCACGCATCCCTAGCATAGCGAACACACAACTTTTCCCTTCCGGTTCGTTTGTCCAAAAATGCGAAACACCGGGGATATATTCCCGAATGTTTCCCCCTTCACCAGTACCACCTCTTACCGCATTAGGGCACCCTTAGCACCGCTACTTGTCATGTCATGCATCGCTATGCATCTGTTTGCTTAATATTTATTGTTTCTTCCCCACTTCTCTCGCTAGACACCGAGACCGACGCCGCTGCTACCCAGTACGACTACGGTGTTAACGACCCCTCTCTCTTGCCAGAGCAACCAGGCAAGCTCCCCCTTTGATCACCAGATATCGCCTACTCTTCTTTCTACTTTTTGCATTAGAGTAGTGTAGCATGTTACTGCTTTCCGTTAATCCTATCCTGATGCATAGTCTGTCCTTGCTACTACTGTTGTTACCTTTACCTGCAATCCTAATGCTTAGTATAGGATGCTAGTTTATCATCAGTGGCCCTACATTCTTGTCCGTCTGCCATGCTATACTATCGGGCCGTGATCACTCGGGAGGTGATCACGGGTATATACTATATACTTTATACATGATACTTGTGATGACTAAAGTTGGGTTGGCTCGAGGAGTACCCGCGGTTGATTCACGAATTAAGGGGGCTGGAAGGACATACTTTCCCGACGGCCCTCTGTGTGGATCTTTGTGGCGAAGCGACAGGGCAGGTTGAGACCACCTAGGAGAGAGGTGGGCCTGGCCCTAGTCGGCGTTCGCGGTTATTTCAAGATAACATGTTTAACGAGATCTTGGTATTTGATCTGAGTCTGGCCACTGGCCTATACGCACTAACCATCTACGCGGGGACAGTTATGGGCACTCGACGTCGTGGTATCAGCCGAAGCCTTCGTGATGTCAGCGACTGAGCGACGTGCGGCAGATTGGACTGTAAGCCTGCTCTTGTATTAAGGGGGCTAGTTCTGCTTCCGGCCGCGTTCGCAACGTGCAGGCGTGCAAAGGGCGATGGGCCCAGACCCCTGCGCCATAGGATTTAGACCGGCATGCTGACCTCTCTGTTGTGCCTAGGTAGGGCTGCGACATGTTGATCTTTCGAGGCCGGGCATGACCCAGGAAAGTGTGTCCGGACAAAGGGGATCGAAACTGTTGGGAAATGTGGTGCACCCATGGAGGGAAGTTAATCTATTCGAATAGCCGTGATCTTCGGCAACAGGACGACTTGGAGTTGTACCTTGACTTTATGACAAATAGAACCGGATACTTAATAAAACACACCCTTCCAAGTGCCAGATACAACCCGGTGGTCGCTCTCTAACAGGGCGACGATGAGAGGATCGCCGGGTAGGATTATGCTATGCGATGTTACTTGGTGAACTTACCATCTACTCTCTTCTTCTGCTGCAAGATGGAGGTTACCAGAAGCGTAGTCTTCAATTGGACTAGCTATGCCCCTCTTATTCCGGCATTTTGCAGTTCAGTCCACATATGATAGCTTTTTCCATTTGATACCAATGCATACATATGTAGTGTAGCTCCTTGCTTGCGAGTACTTTGGATGAGTACTCACGGTTGCTTTGCTCCCCCTTTTCCCCTTTCTATACTCGATTGTTGCGACTAGACGTTGGAGCCCAGGAGCTAGACGCCACTGTCGACGACGACTACTACTACTCGGGAGGTGCCTACTACTATGTGCAGCCCGCTGATGACGACCAGGAGTAGTTTAGGAGGATCCCAGGCAGGAGGCCTGCGCCTCTTTCGATCTGTATCCCAGTTTGTGCTAGCCTTCTTAAGGCAAACTTCTTTAACTTATGTCTGTACTCAGATATTGTTGCTTTTGCTGACTCGTCTATGATCGAGCTCTTGTATTCGAGCCCTCGAGGCCCCTGGCTTGTAATATGATGCTTGTATGACTTACTTTATTTGTAGAGTTGTGTTGTGATATCTTCCCGTGAGTCCCTGATCTTGATCGTACACGTTTGCGTGTATGATTAGTGTACGATTGAATCGGGGGCGTCACACGTGTGACCTCGCGGGGCGATGCCATGGTGCAGCGAATCATCATCGGTGTCGATTCAAGTCCAGTAGCCGGAGATTAAGGAAGAAAATCAATGTTGTCAGAGTTTAATAGTGCGGCATTTAATTGCATATCATTTAGTCATTTACCATCTCCATCAGTGCTCTTTCTTAATCCACGCGTGCCCATATAGTTTCCCTCCGCCACATTCTTCCTCCCACACCCTTTCGTCACTTCGGCATGCCGTACATCTTCTCCAGTCCTTCCTCTCCCTTAAATCTGAAACTCATATTTGTTGATTCTATTGTTTCTCCCTGATGCTATTAGTTGTGATGGATCTGAGCTCATCTTCTCTGATGGACCTGTTGAGAGGCAGCGACCATGGTGGCCGTGAGGCCACAACGGCAATTTGCTCGGTTGTGCCGACGAGAGGCGACGACGATAGTGGCGGCGGCTCCCGTGTGAGGAGCTTCTCCACCACCCTTGCCACCATCTCACAACAGGCCCGATCATAGTTTCTTCCTCCGTCTCGTGTCGATCCATCCATGTTAGAATTGGCACCATCCTGCTGTTCCTGATTACTTGTAAGTCTGTAATTGCTCCAATGTTATAATTGATTTGACCACATCTTGGAAGTGCTGAAAGTGAAATGGTTACAGTGTTATATTTTTTATGAAAGCACTAATTTGCCTCCGCTACTTCCTCCTATATCCTATGGTCCATTATTGTTTCACAAAGTGCATAATTCACTTACTGTAACCATGTCCCTTTCACCTGTTATAATGATATGTATGCATACTTGTAATTATATTTATGCGGCAATTGTGTTATAAATACATTGTGTATTCGTGATTGCTTTATGCTCATATTCCAGATGAATGCATTTGCTGTAGGATGACGAATTCGGGCTCAATACTATTGGGTTTGTGTTCTCCCCTATGTTGGTTTGTACCTTCCAGCGGATTTTGTTTAACCTCCAATGGCTAACCAACATGTTAGTGTCGTATATATTTAGCACCAAGTTACAATGCCACTCTCTCTGTGTTAGAACTTGCCCCACCTAGAAGTTACAAAGACAAATACATTCCTCTTGATGTGTGCCAATATCACATATGCACAAGGTTTTTTGCCATTCTTATACTTTGATATTTGGAGGCTGGAGATGGATGTTACTCTATTTGATTTCTGAAAAAATGCACCTGTTGATTGCTGATTGTGACTGATGATAGTTCCATGTAAGAAGAGAAATTGATCATGAATTCATATGATTTATGTGATAAAATAAGTGCAGTGCCAAACTTTTTCTGATTGCAAAGTATAATTATTAGATTGTAGAATAGCATGTACATATTGTATTGCAATGATTGGATTTCAAAATATTTAGAAGGATTGATGTCCTTGCTTTGTTGTAGGATAGAAAGTATGTCTAGAGGGGGTGATTAGAATACTTGACCAAATAAAAATCTAGCCTTTTCCAAATTTTAAGTCTTGGCAGATTTTAGCAACTTAGCACAAGTCAAGCAATCAATCTACACATGCAATATAAGAGTATAGTAGCGGAATGTAAATCATTGCATATGAAGGTAAAGGGAGGAGTTTAGAGGGAGCAAACGCAATGTAGACACGGAGATTTTTGGCGTGGTTCCGATAGGTGGTGCTATCGTACATCCACGTTGATGGAGACTTCAAACCACGAAGGGTAATGGTTGCGCAAGTCCATGGAGGGCTCCACCCACGAAGGGTCCATGAAGAAGAAACCTTGTCTATCCCACCATGGCCATCGCCCACGAAGGACTTGCCTCACTTGGGTAGATCTTCGCGAAGTAGGCGATCTCCTTGCCCTTACAAACTCCTTGGTTCAACTCCACAATCTTGATAGAGGCTCCCAAGTGACACCTAACCAATCTAGGAGACACCACTCTCCAAAAGGTAATAGATGGTGTGTTGATGATGAACTCCTTGCTGTTGTGCTTCAAATGATAGTCTCCCCAACACTCAACTCTCTCTCACAGATTTGGATTTGGTGAAAAGATGATTTGAGTGGAAAGCAATTTGGGGAAGGCTAAAGATCAAGATTCTTGTGGTTGGAATGGAATATCGTGGTCTCAACACATGAGTAGGTGGTTCTCTCTTAGAAAATGAATAGTAGAAGCGTATGCACATTCTGATGGCTCTCCCCACGAATGGAGGTTGGGTGGACTGGTATATATAGCCTCCACACAAAATCTAACTGTTACACACAATTTACCAAACTCGATGGGACCGAATCGTTAAACTCGATCAGAGCGATTTAGTTCAAAATGTGAACGTTAGGCTTTTCGGTGGGACTGACATGTCAACTCGGTGGGACCGATTTCATTAGGGTTAGGGCATAACGTAATCTCGGTGAGACCGATCACATAAACTCGGTGAGATCGATTTATGTAATAAGCAAATAGAGAGTTGGTCAGGCAAACTCGGTGGGACCAATCGCTCATTTCTATGAGACCGAAACATTACGAAAAGGAAACAGAGAGTTTGCATTGTGAACTCGGTGGGACCGATCGCTCATTTCGGTTAGAACGAAACGTTATGAAGGGAAATAGAGAGTTTGCAATCCCATCTCAGTGAGACCAAACTGATTAGGGTTTCTGGCTATGGCTATGTCAAATGAACTCGGTGGCGCCGGATAGACCAAATCGGTGGGGCCGAGTTTGACTTTTGGTTTGGGACAAATGTGGATATGAGAAAGTGGTTGATGGATTTTGGAGCATATCACTAAGCATTTTGTGCAAGCAAACCATTAAGCAACACCTCATCCCCTTTTAATAGTTGTTGACACCAGATTTTGGCATGGTCATGAATCCGGGTTCATATGCAAAAGTTAGAGGCAACACTTCGTGGGCCGGCCTTGAGTGAGAAAGTATTCGGCCTTTGCCGGCTGAATGAAACCTTGCCGGGGTAAAACCTTGCCGATGTGAGGGCTTACCGGCGTGGAAAGCTTGCCGGCGGAGAAGCTTGCCGGCGTGGAAAGCTTGCCAGCGGAGAAGCTTGCCGGCGTGGAAAGCTTGCCGGCGGAGAAGCTTGCCGGTGTGAAATCTTGCCGAGGGAGAAACCTTGCCGAAGAGGAACTCTTGCCGGGGTAGAAACCTTGCCGAGGAGGAACTCTTGCCGGGGTAGAAACCTTGCCGAGCTAGGGAGAACCCTTGCCAGTGTAAAAACCTTGCCGGGGTGAAACCTTGTCGGTGCGGAAAGCTTACCCGGGTGGAAGGCCTGCCGGGGTGGAGGTTGTGATAGTCAATCCGACCAGAAGCTGAAGATGGGCTCAAATGATTATCTAGATGGACTCAAATGGAGAAGTGATCTACATGAAAGAGTTCCATATTATTGATATGAACATCTTTGAAATTTGGGTCATCGCCGTCCGATTTCATCTCGAAGGCCGAAACTATGCTCAAAGTACCAAGATCTTATATTCAAAGTACAGTTTAGCCGATTAAGCCCCCAAGACGACCTCAAATGAAAAAATGATCTACACGGGTTGTCTTCGTCTCGTCGAAATGATCGATTTTGATATAAAAATCGTTCAAATCCGAGTTCGTATGCAAAAGTTAGAGCAATCGGAGTGCAGCCCTGTCACGAGGCGAGATGTGGCGCGCTCCACCAGACACATGTGTGACGGGTAGCGCGAGGAAATAGCCTGTGTTGCGAGACCAATCTGACCCTCAAGATGATCTCTGATCAAAAAACCTTCAACATGAAAGTTGGTCGTCTCGTCGAAACGGTCCAGACTGCTTTTGGGCTTGTTTTCATCCGAGATCGTTTACCACCGCAAAAAAGACCCGCAAGGTGCAGCCAGTTTAAACCGAATAGTTTTGGAAAGTTCGGATAAAACCAGTCCGAATTTGACTAGGGTTTTGGACGTGAATTGATGTAATTTTCTTGTAAGGAAAGCCTAGATAAATCCTTTGCTTGTACGGGAAGTCCAGCCGCCTCTTATATATGTTGGGGGTGACGGCCGATTGAAACAACACACAATCGATCAAATCAATATACTACTTTTTCATCTACTTTTTATCTCTTCACCATTTTTCTCTCTCGTTCTTCGCTGTTCTTCGTGTTTGAGAGCTGCGAATCCCGAGGCTCTAGGGGCGAGCGAATCGACCTAGGGCAGCCCATAGCCGCCGCAATCCCTGACGGGGTCCCTCCCGGGTGCGCGGGGTTTCGGGTTTGCAAAAGCGCCCGCCGACTGTCTTGCGTATCGCGCTGTCGGTCGGGTCTCCTTCGACGTGAGCTGCGGTGCATCACCCCCGGCGTCGAGGGTACACGGTGACGTGTTCGTGTGTCAACACACTTTTTGGTGACTCCGCTGGGGAACGAAGATCAATCGTCATCATCCACCATGTCTGATATTCCCAAGCCATCTGAGGTAGACGCCGATAACATCATCAAGCCCAGCCTTGATGAGATATCGGCCGATCATCGCCAAGTCTATGAGAAGTACAAGAAGGCGCGCGAGGAGAAGGACTTGCGGGAGTTCCTTGCAAAATTCAAGAAGGATCGCCAAGGCAACATCACCCCGATTGAAGAAATCAAGTTCCCTCCTCTTCAAGCAGAGCAGGTTAAACCCGCTGTGAGTACTACCTTTTCTGCTGAGCAGTGGGCTGAGATTGAGAGTCGTATTGCTGATTGTAACAATCTATTCTATCAAACTTTCATAGAAAATACTAATGCTCAGAAAAATATATCTCAATCATCTAGTGGTAATGATGGTGTAGCTGTTAGTGTGCATAACCCTAATCTGGCTTTACCTATCTCATCGGCGCCTCCCATGCCGATGAATTATTATCCTAATCAAACAAATCAGATTGTGACTACATCCATTAATCCTATTATGAGCATGCCAGGTTCGGTGGCAACACCGAACCAAACCCTACCTACAGCTACAACCACTCGGCCATTACCGAACTATAGTTCGGCATACGTGCCACGGTTCATACCTACTGCTAGTAGTCCTACTCCTCCTATGCTGCTGCCACAAGTTGCATCGTCCACTGTGGATGATGGTCTAGATAATCTTAGAGAGGAGATGGCTAAGATGCTTCAAGAGAATTTTGGAGTTGAGTTACCTCGGAATCGGATTTACCAAAAGCTGTACCCCGAGTACTTTGATGCCATCCAGTGCCCTCTGGGATATAAGATTCCAGATTTTGTTAAGTTCAATGGAGAGGGCACAAAAACCACATGGGAGCATGTTAGTCAATACTTGGCACAATTAGGTGAAGCAGGCTCACTAAATGAGTTGAAAGTGCGGTTATTTCCTCTATCATTAACTGGTACCGCATTTTCATGGTTTTCTTCTTTACCACATGGTTCCATTCGGGTTTGGTCGTAGCTAGAGCAGAAGTTTCATGATCACTTATATCGCGGCGACAATGAACTCAAGTTGTCACATCTAACATCGGTTAAACAGAAGCATGATGAATCGGTCTCCGATTACGTCAAGAGATTCAGAGAAACAAAAAACCGGTGTTTTAGTTTGGTGATAACTGAGAGGGACTTGGCAGACCTAGTGCTGAGTGGTTTGAGAACTCCCATTAGAGAAAAGCTAGAAGGCTACAAGTTCTTAAATATCAACCAAGTCTTACAAAGGGCTTTGGCGAAGGAAAGCCGAAGCAAAGACCTCAAAGAAGTGCACAGATACAAAGCCGATCGTCCAAAGATGAATATGATGGAATATGATAGTAATCACTCGGACGATGAGGGTGATGTTTTTTCTATTGAATTTGTTTGGCCATCTAAGGCCAAACCCTTTACTTGCAATGATCTGAAACCGATTCATAAGAATCGTGATAAAGAGATAAAGTTTACTTTTAACATTGCTAAGTGTGATAGAATACTTGATGCTTTGCTGCAGGCTAAGATTATTAGAATATCTCATACTTTACCACCGTTTGAAGAGCTAAAACGGCGTGCTTATTGCAAGTATCATAATTCTTTTTCTCATGCTACTAACGATTGCAATGTTTTTTGACAACAGATACAATCGGCCATTAATGACAGACGATTGAACTTTTCTGAGATGCAAGTTGATAAACATCCTTTTCCAATGAATACGATGGATTTGGAGGGAAAGAAGCTACTCATTCGGCCGAAGGTTGCCGAATCTGCTAATAAAGCTAATGCCATTGTTGGTGAGCCCAGGAAAGACAAGGAGGGTGACAAGGTCTTGGGGAGACAGGTTGTGCTTGACAAGCAACCCTGTGGCAAGGAGACAATCAAAATCACCATCAAGAATCCTACACTCAGGGGGCAACCGCAAGCACAAGAAAATACTCGTGTTAAATTTGTCAAGCCCAAAAGTCCATAAGTTGGCAAGTGGAAGACGAATGAAGCTAAAGTGCAGCGCAAGAAAATCAAGCCAACTTTTGATATGTTGGTGTCCAAGTATGCCAATCATGCAGCCGGTTCTAGCTCTAACCAGTCACCAAATTTGAAGCGCTCAAGGTTACCTCCTCGAGAAGAATTTCAGCATCATGCAAGGCCATATGGGTCGTGGGCGCCGGGACCATGGGTACCGCCTCTCCCCTATGTACCATATTACATGGGAGACTTCAATGGAGGATGGTGGCAGCCCCCAATGGCCCCTTATGCTTTTCATCCGGGTTGGGAAGAACAAAGGAGGCCCGTTCATGAGAGACTTTCTTATCCCACACGAGGCCGTTTGAACAACAGTGTCAATCGTCCAGTGCAAGATAATCAAAAAAGGGTCGGCAAGCAAGAATGGCGTGTTAAGTCGCCAAGTGCTGTAACGGTCGAGTCAAGCAAAGGCAAGGAAAAAACCGATGCCGACTCACTCATCTTGGACACCGAAACATTCACCATACAACAGTCGATTATGCATAGCAATCCGACTGAGCTGATACTTGCTATCGCGCCAAAGCACTCGGATAATGACCTTGAAGGAAACACCAGCCAAGTAAAGATGAGAGATCCTAAATACACTCAGCCAAAGTGGTGTCCTCCAGGGATGACAAAAACACAAAAGAGGAAACTACAGAGGCTAAGGAGTCAAGAGATGACAAAACAAGAAGCCGAGAAGCAAAGGGATAAGTTGTTCAATGACACTCGGCCCATGGTGCCTACAAAACAAGTGTGGAGGCCTAAACAAATACAAGATGCAGTCGCTTCTACACCTATCACAGCAGCACCTGCGCCACCAAAGGAGGACGATGCGACAGCTATTACATCGTCTGCGACACTTCTTACTTCTCCTTGACTTGGACGAATTTCAGAATCGGTGGATGCACTTGAAGAAGAGGATGATATGTTGGACTATGAGTCTATGTCGGTTCATGAAGGTATGGATATCAATATGGTGTATTACTTACCTGCTGAGTTTCGCGCTGTAGATGAGGAAGGGGAGGTGGCCCAGCTGGATTTTGGCCCTAAAAATGCAATATTTGAGAAGCCAAAAGACCCAGTAACGCATCTGAAACCGTTGTATCTCAGAGGTCATATCAATGGATCACCGCTCACTCGGATGCTTGTTGATGGTGGTGCTGTGGTGAATCTTATGCCGTATTCGGTCTTCAAAAAATTGGGGCTGCATGATGAAGAGTTGATAAAGACCAACATGGTGCTCAATGGATTTGAAGGCAAAGAGAAAACTGAAGCCAAAGGTGTGATGTATGTGGAGCTCACGGTGGGAAGTAAAACTTTGGCTACCGCATTCTTTGTCGCTGAGGTGCAAGGTAACTACAATGTCATACTAGGCCGTGATTGGGTTCATGCAAACCAGTGCGTGCCGTCCACTATGCACCAGTTTTTGATCCAGTGGGTTGATGATGAAGTGGAAGTCATTCATGTGGATAACTCGGCCTGTGTTGCTTTGGCCGAGGCATCAGTGGATTGGCAACACCCAAATGCTACTTGCTTGACGGGACGTGACTTGTCAGAGTTTGATTTTCTCAGCGCAACCAAGAATTGTTTCATGCCCGTCTCTTTAAAGCCGACTGAATGCAATCGGCTCCAGGGTATGATATGTTTAAATGGATCCTAACTCAGAGTGGTTACAAAAGCGACTTGTAGAATATCGGTCCAATGAGAACGATATGTATGAGTCCATAGAAGAGTTGGATGATATGGATAAATTAGGAAAAGGTTTTACATCGGTCGATCCATTAGAAGAGATAGATATAGGAGATGGTTCAACTCCTAGGCCGACATTTGTAAATGCAAATTTAAGAGCCGATCATAAAGCTAAGTTGATCGAGCTATTGAAAGAATATGTTTGTTGCTTTGCATGGGAATATCATGAGATGCCAGGTTTAAGCCGAGAGCTAGTGGAGCATCGGTTACCTATAAAGGCTGGTTTTAGACCATATAAACAATCGGCCAGAAAGTTTAATCCAAAAACATATGACCGGGTCAAGGAAGAGATCGGTCTTTTGCTTAAAGCTAATTTTATTAGACCTTGCAGGTATGCCTAGTGGATTTCTAACATTGTCCCAGTGGAAAAGAAAGGATCCGGCAAGTTGAGAGTGTGCATTGACTTCAGAGATCTGAATAGGGCTACACCCAAAGATGAGTATCCCATGCCAATAGCCGATATGCTTATTAATGATGCTTTTGGACATAAAGTTATTAGCTTTCTAGATGGTAATGCCGGATACAATCAAATTTTTATGGCCGAAGAGGACATGTCCAAGACAACTTTTTGTTGCCCTGGTTTTCTTGGTTTATTCGAGTGGACGGTGATGACATTCGGATTAAAAAATGTTGGCGCCACATATCAAAGGGCTATGAATTTGATTTTTCATTATTTACTCGGTGTCATACTTGAAGTCTATATTGATGATATTGTTGTCAAATCGGACGCTTTTGAATCTCACTTGGCCGATTTGCGTTTAGCTTTTGAAAGAATGAAAAACTATGGACTAAAGATGAATCCTTTGAAGTGTGCATTCAGTGTGTCAGCTGGTAAGGTTTTGGGCTTCATTATCCATGAAGATGGCATAGAGATTGATCCCAAAAGGATAGAGGCCATACAGAAAGTGGAAGCTCCAACATGCAAGAGAGATATGCAAAAGTTCCTTGGCAAGGTCAATTACTTGAGGAGGTTCATATCTAATCTGTCAGGGAAGGTTGATGCGTTTACTCCTATCCTTCGGTTAAAGAATGATGTTGATTTCACTTGGGGGGCGAAACAGCAAGAAGCATTTGATACGATCAAGAATTATTTGTGCACTCCTCCGGTGATGAAAGCACCCAAGCATAGGGAACCCTTCAGGCTTTACATTGCAGCATAAGAAGGAGTTATTGGTGCTGTTTTGACTCAAGAAACCGAAAGAAAAGAGCATGCTATTACATATTTGAGCAGGCGCTTATTGGACGCCGAGACAAGGTATACATTTATTGAAAAATTATGTCTATGCTTATATTATGCTTGCACAAAATTGAGACATTATTTAGTGCCGAGTGCTTGCATAGTAGCTTGTCAGACCGATGTCATTAAATACATGTTGCATAGGCCAATTCTTAGTGGTAGAATTGGCAAGTGGGCTTATGCTTTGATTGAATATGATTTGGCGTATGAATCTCTAAAATCCATAAAAGGCCAAATTGTTGCTAATTTCATTGTTGAACATCAGATTAATGACAAGCATGATATTGATATGAACCTTGTTTCAGTAGTACCATGGAGATTATACTTTGATGGTTCAGTTTGTAGCAATGGCCAAGGTGTTGGTATTGTTTATATATCTCCTCATGGTGCTGTTTTTGAAGCCTCGTGCCGCCTAGAATATTTTTGCACAAACAATCAAGCCGAATATGAAGCATTGTTATTCGGCCTAGAGATGTTACTTGCTATAGATGTTATGCATATTGAGGCTTACGGTGATTCGTTACTAGTAGTGCAGCAAGTATCTAAAGTCTTTCAGTGTTTGGACGAATCACTTAATGTTTATATTGATAAATGTCTGGATATAATTTCTACATTGGATTGTTTTAGCATTACTCATATATCTAGGCATGACAATTGGAGAGCAAATGAGTTGGCACAGCGAGCATCCGGCTATCATGTTGATCATGGCATGTTTCATATTTCTCAAAGACCAATGTCTTGTCTTGCCAATTTAGGAGAGGCCGAACCAGAACCCCCTGATTCGGCCCTTAACAAAAAATCTAGTGCAGGTGACAATACCGACTGGAGGAAGCCCATTGTTGATTACTTGTGCAATCCGAGTGAAAGGGTGGACAGGTCTGTTCGGCGTATGGCTTTCAAGTATACAGTGAGAGATGACGGTCTTTATCGCCGAACAGTCGATGATGTTCTTCTAAAGTGCTTAGACAAAGACCAGGCAAGAGTTGCTATGGGAGAGGTACATGAAGGCATTTGTGGCACTCATCAGTCGGCTCCCAAGATGAAATGGTTATTGCGACGTGCTGGGTTTTATTGGCCGACTATGATTAATGATTGGTTCAGATATTATAAGGGGTTTGAAGCTTGTCAAAAATTTGGTGATATTCAATTGGCTCCTGCTGCTATGTTACATCCTATTATCAAGCCGTGGCCTTTCAGAGGTTGGGGTTTAGACTTCATTGGACAAATCCATCCATCTTCCTCAAAAGGGCATCGGTTCGTATTAGTGGCAACTGATTATTTCACTAAATGGTCTGAAGCAATACCTCTCAAGAACATGACACATACGGAGGTAATTCAATTCATAACTGAGCACATTATTCATAGATTCGGTATTCCTCAACGTTAACTACAGATCAAGGTTCATCTTTTATGTCACACCAAGTCAGAGAGTTTGCCGAATCTTATAATATAAAGTTGCTCAATTCCTCTCCGTATTATGCCCAAGATAATGGACAAGCCGAGTCTAGCAATAAAATTTTAATCAAGCTCATCAAAAAGAAGATTGAGGATAATCCAAGGAGATGGCATGAGTTGTTGTCTAAAGCTTTGTGGGCACATAGGATCTCAAGACATGGTGCTACAAGGGTGACTCCATATGAGCTAGTATACGGTCAAGAGGCTGTTTTACCGGTGGAAGTGAATTTGAATGCTTTGAGAATAGCCAAACAAAATGATTTGTCGGCAGTAGACTTTTATAACTTGATGATGGACAATATTGATGAGGTTGCCGGTCAATGTTTGGCTGCTTTGAAGGCCATAGAGAGGGACAAGTTGAGGGTAACAAGGGTTGACAATAAGAAAGTTAAGTTGAAGAATTTTTAAGTTGGCGATCTCGTCTGGAAAGTAATTCTCCCGATTGGTTCAAGGGACAGAAAATTCGGCAAGTGGTCTCCAAGTTGGGAAGGTCCTTTTAGAATTGCAAGAATAGTTCCCGGAAACTCTTATTTGGTGGAATCCGTACAAGGGGCACTGTTACCTCGAGCTCTCAATGGCAAGTACTTGAAGAAATATCACCCAAGTGTGTGGCAAGAAGCCTAAGTGGGCGATGGCCGATATATGACTATCGCCCTTAGCACAAAACATGGCCGATACCTGATTATCGTCCTGAGGAAAATAAATGGCCGATGGAGTGTTGACATTGTCCTTAGAACAAACACAATACAAGTTATTTTTCGGCACACAAGCTTTGCCGAAAAACAGTGGGGCATGTGTTGACACCAGATTTTGGCATGGTCACGAATCCGGGTTCGTATGCAAAAGTTAGAGGCAACACTTCGCGGGCCGGCCTTGAGTGAGAAAGTATTCGGCCTTTGCCGGCTGAATGAAACCTTGCCGGGGTAAAACCTTGCCGATGTGAGGGCTTGCCGGCGTGGAAAGCTTGCCGGCGGAGAAGCTTGCCGGCGTGGAAAGCTTGCCGGCGGAAAAGCTTGCCGGTGTGAAATCTTGCCGAGGGAGAAACCTTGCCGAAGAGGAACTCTTGCCGGGGTAGAAACCTTGCCGAGCTAGGGAGAACCCTTGCCGGTGTAAAAACCTTGCCGGGGTGAAACCTTGTCGGTGCGGAAAGCTTACCCGGGTGGAAGGCCTGCCGGGGTGGAGGTTGTGATAGTCAATCCGACCAGAAGCTGAAGATGGGATCAAATGATTATCTAGATGGACTCAAATTGAGAAGTGATCTACATGAAAGAGTTCCGTATTATTGATATGAACATCTTTGAAATTTGGGTCATCGCCGTCCGATTTCATCTCGAAGGCCGAAACTATGCTCAAAGTACCAAGATCTTATATTCAAAGTACAGTTTAGCCGATTAAGCCCCCAACACGACCTCAAATGAAAAAATGATCTACACGGGTTGTCTTCGTCTCGTTGAAATGATCGATTTTGATATAAAAATCGTTCAAATCCGAATTCGTATGCAAAAGTTAGATCAATTGGAGTGCAGCCCTATCACGAGGCGAGATGTGGTGCGCTCCACCAGACACATGTGTGACGGGTAGCGCGAGGAAATAGCCTGTGTTGCGAGACCGATCTGACCCTCAAGATGATATCTGATAAAAAAACCTTAAACATGAAAGTTGTTCGTCTCGTCGAAACGGTCAAGATTGCTTTTGGGCTTGTTTTCATCCGAGATCGTTTACCACCGCAAAAAAGACCCGCAAGGTGCAGCCAGTTTAAACCGAATAGTTTTGGAAAGTTTGGATAAAACCAGTCCGAATTTGACTAGGGTTTTGGACGTGAATTGATGTCATTTTCTTGTAAGGAAAGCCTAGATAAATCCTTTGCTTGTACGAGAAGTCCAGCCACCTCTTATATATGTTAAGGGTGACGGCCGATTGAAACAACACACAATCGATCAAATCAATATACTACTTTTTCATCTACTTTTTATCTCTCCGCCGTTTTCTCTCTCGCTCTTTGCTGTTCTTCGTGTTTGAGAGCTGCGAATCCCGAGGCTCTAGGGGCGAGCGAATCGACCTAGGGCAGCCCATAGCCGCCACAATCTCTTACGGGGTCTCTCCCGGGTGGGCGGGGTTTCGGGTCTGCAAAAGCGCCCGCCGACTGTCTTGCGTATCGCGCTGTCGGTCGGGTCTCCTTCGACGTGAGCTGCGGTGCATCACCCCCGGCGTCGAGGGTACACGGTGACGTGTTCGTGTGTCAACAATAGTATTGGCTTTCCTATGGACTCAATGTGATCTTGGATCACTAAAATAAAATGTAGAGTCTTGAGCTTTAGCCAATATGTGTCCTTAGCATTTTGAGGGGTCCACATTCCTAGTCCATCCCATGCCAATCATTGAACTTTCTGAAATGATCATCTTGAAAGAGCATTAGTTCAATGAGCTATATGTTGTTAGGAATTACCAAAACCACCCAGGGATAGTTGCACTTTCATTTGTTATCTTACAATGGCTACCCATTTTTAGGGACATGTTGAACAAATTGTAGAAGTGCATAAAGATGGGAGTGTGTGCTATGACTCGCTTCAGAATGCCTTGGTTCTTGCCCTTATGAAATTATGAATGCCTCCTCACAAAATCAAGCGTGATGGCAGTATCTAGGTCTTTGGGGTTTTGAACCAGGACAAAAGGTCAAATTTAGTCCATGAGACCATCCACATAACGAGAGGGAAAAACAGCAGGATGCCATCATTTCATTAAAACGACCAGTGTATTCAGATATAGGGCATGTCCAATGAAGATGGAATAATTGGACTTACTACATTGATGTGCAGGACCTTGTAGTGATCAAAAGATCAACAATTCATCTTCATATAAAAAATTCAGTTTGTTTAGTAGTGTATAGATGACCATGGCCTGAAGGATGATTATTATTCAGATCATGTAACTACAATCTAGGTTTCTTGCTTCTATTTTTCCTAATATGTGAGGTTCATGGTGTTAATGCTGAAATGTTCCAGATGTACTTTTTTGTCAAATAGATCTGGATTAATGTTTCCAAGATCAACTTATACGAATAAAAGGCTGCACTATGCTCGGATTGTGATCACCAAAACGGTCATTCTGCAAGTATGCTCCGATGCATGACTGAATCCATACCACTGCAACCCCAGCTAATTTGACATACTAATGTATAAACTCCTGTATACTAGCTCGCCACCATAGGAACATAGCGGTCCAACAGTAATCATCTAATTCTTATACGAAATGTATCATGTCTGTCAGTGTACTAGAATAGGGGTACCCTAGTACCCCGAACTTGTGCACGGGCAGTTGCAGCACCCCGCGGCAAGGCTTGCCGGGCGAACGCCAAGATCCTCCGTGGTTCCCTTGGAGCCATTCAAGAACAAAGTATTTAAGCTCAGGAGACAAGGCCCCGACAAGAGGAGCTTGCCGGGAAGGCCAACCAAGGCACTCCAAGGAACTTGCCGCGACGCGCCACGCGCTCCGGCAAGGCAACAAGGCCCCGGCAAGAGGAGCTTGCCGGGAAGACCAACCAAGGTACCTCGAGGCCCGGTGAGCGACAAGCTTCCGGACCCGACAAGATAACAGCAGCGGCAAGGCGCTTGCCGCGGCAGGCGGCCGCTCTGTGCCCACGCTCCAGCGCATCCACCAACGTGTCGCTCTGGGGGCCTCTCCAGGAGCGCGTGGCGGGAGGCTGTGCAGCCAGCGGTGCGCAGTGGCATGCGAAGCTGACAAGATCGCCATCCTGGCGAACGGTGGCGCCCCTAACGGTCCTTTTCTGCACTGTTTGGGCGAGTCAGACGGGCATTTAATGCCCTTGTCCCCTGCCGTCAGGGTTAGGTAGGGTGCACTGTACAAGTAACTGTACCAACCACCTCACTTTTTACATTTGTACCCTTCTCTGCGTTGCCACCTGTCGGTGACCCCTTTAGCATATAAAAGGAGGCCCATGCGCAACGTAGAGGGGGTTCGACTGGTTCGGAACCCAGAAAAACACTACGCTCTCTCTCTGGAGCAAGAACACAAGATAATCAAACAAGCAGCAGTAGGAGTGTTATCTCTCCGGAGAGCTCCGAAGCTGGGTAAACTGCTCGTGTGCTTCGCCTCGATCTGCTCTTCGTGTGATCTCCGCCCCCCGCCGAACCGAAAGGGGCTTGGTCCGCTGGCCCCATAGATGTTCGTGGATCAGTTTCCCCGACATCTTTGGTCTTCGCAGGGCCGGGGGCTCCGCCTGTGGCAAGCTTTCTGAAGGCTCGGGCTCTTCCTCGCCGGCCTCGCTCGGCTCAGCTTCAGAGCCGGCAGGCTCTTCCTCGCCAATGAACTCCGCGCGCTCGGCGAGGTTTGCCGCCTCTGCCGCCTCCGCCTCCTCCACAGTGAACCCGAACGCGCCCGTGGCAGCTGCGGCCGCAACCTCTTCTGCCCTAGTGGCGATGCGCTGCAGCTCCTCGTCGGTGGTGTCACGGGTGAGGCTCTTCTGCTCGTCAGCGCGGACCGGCACTTCTTCCAAGTTGTCGAAGAACGCTTGCACGACGTCATCCGCAGGCTCTTGCCAAGTTGGAACGATTCTGTGTGAATCGCACAACGGCATCATGGCGCGGATCCGGTCAAGCGAAGAATTATTGCACAATGGAACGACGCCCCTCGCCAGCGTGAATGGGTGCTGGGGATCGCGTTTGAACAACTCCAGGAGCATTGCATCCAGCTCCAAGACGGTGAAGTTGTAGTTGAGGCCCGACCGCAGCCTCATGATGTCCGCCGAGTTCATGAATTCCCAGGCGGGCCTCCCCCTCTCCTGCAGGGGGGCGATGCAGCAGCAGAGGAAATCTGCGCCTACAGCGCCTACAGTGAGCCCGGCAAGCCTGAGGCGAAGGATCCTAGTAATGGCGATCTTCAGCTTCTTGTCTTCCGGGGCCACGTTGCTCCAGTCATTGCCGCGCACTATTGGAGCTTGGCGCACGACGGTAAAGGGCTGCGGATTCTCCTCGACGATCCAGCACCACTCCGCTCTCCACTCCTCCCACTTGCTGCGGAGCTCACCCTCCAAGTACGCCTCCTTCTTGCCGACTCTCGAGATCCAGGCGATCCCTCCGGCAAGCGGCTCTCCTCTCTCTACCCGAGGCATGAAGAAGCGACGGAAAAGGGCAACATTGGGGTGGACTCCGACAAAGTTTTCGCACAAATGTGCGAAAACTGCCATGGTCAGAACGGCGTTGGGGGTGAAATCAAGGAGGCGGAGGCCGTAGGTGTTCATGATATCGCAGAAGAACTCCGAGAAGGGCGGGCAGAGCCCGCAATAGAAGAACAGCGCGAAGAATGGGTACCCGTTTGGAGCCAGTTCCGAAGCAGCGGCCGGGAGTACCCTCGTGCGCGGATGCGCCCGCGTCTCCGTCGCCCAAAAGAGGTAGAAGTACTCCCTCAGCTCCTTCGCGCCGAGCTGGGGGGAGAAGATCGCCCGCTCCTTCCGCAGCGCCGCGAGCCGCTGCGCCTCGGCCGACTTCACGCCCTTTCCCTTGTCGGCTTTCGGAGCCATGGCGGAGGTGGTGGGGGAGGTCGACGGCGTTGGTGATGCTGGTGGCAATGGGGGCGGAGCGCTGCTCTCTCGGCTTCAAGAAGAAGGGGGGGAGCGGCGGAGGTTCATGAAGATGGAGTAGTAGCAACCAGCGAGGGGGAACGAACTGCCCCTGTTTCCTCTGCTTATAAAGAGGGACGGGGCGGACGTTTCGCCCTTCCGAATAAAGAACCACCCACGATCTCTCCCACGACGCCGCATTCAACGCGTGCCGTTAGGGGAGAGCGCGGTGGATAAGGAGCGAGATTCGGCGTGGCCCAGTCCGCGTGTGCCCGTGCCCTGTCTTGGGCCTGGCCCAACAGCGCTCGGCACCGTGTCTGGCCCAGGCCCGGGGGCTCATGTCGGTGTACTAGAATAGGGGTACCCTAGTACCCCGAACTTGTGCACGGGCAGTTGCAGCACCCCGCGGCAAGGCTTGCCGGGCGAACGCCAAGATCCTCCGTGGTTCCCTTGGAGCCATTCAAGAACAAAGTATTTAAGCTCAGGAGACAAGGCCCCGGCAAGAGGAGGTTGCCGGGAAGGCCAACCAAGGCACTCCAAGGAACTTGCCGTGACGCGCCACGCGCTCCGGCAAGGCAACAAGGCCCCGGCAAGAGGAGCTTGCCGGGAAGACCAACCAAGGTACCTCGAGGCCCGGTGAGCGACAAGCTTCCGGACCCGACAAGATAACAGCAGCGGCAAGGCGCTTGCCGTGGCAGGCGACCGCTCTATGCCCACGCTCCAGCGCATCCACCAACGTGTCGCTCTGTGGGCCTCTCCAGGCGCGCGTGGCGGGAGGCTGTGCAGCCAGCGGTGCGCAGTGGCATGCAAAGCTGACAAGATCGCCATCGTGGCAAACGGTGGCGCCCCTAACGGTCCTTTTCTGCACTGTTTGGGCGACTCAGACGGGCATTTAATGCCCTTGTCCCCTGCCGTCAGGGTTAGGTAGGGTGCACTGTACAAGTAACTGTACCAACCACCTCACTTTTTACATTTGTACCCTTCTTTGCGTTGCCACCTGTCGGTGACCCCTTTAGCGTATAAAAGGAGGCCCATGCGCAACGTAGAGGGGGTTCGACTGGTTCGAAACCCAGAAAAACACTACGCTCTCTCTCTGGAGCAAGAACACAAGATAATCAAACAAGCAGCAGTAGGAGTGTTATCTCTCCGGAGAGCTCTGAAGCTGGGTAAACTGCTCGTGTGCTTCACCTCGATCTGCTCTTCGTGTGATCTCCGCCCCCCGCCAAACCGAAAGGGGCTCGGTCCGCCGGCCCCATAGATGTTCGTGGATCAGTTTCCCCGACAATGTCAAAAAGTAGTCACAAATATGTAGATATTACTTCATGCCAATTTGCTTAGAAAGTAACATGACTTCTATTTTCATATACTTGCATCACTCCTTGCCATTAGCGGGCGTGGCAACACGAGCCATCAATGATCTAGTCAGTATTGTAGGAGCACTTCAGTACTTGACTCTCACTCAACTTGATATTTCATTTGCTGAATAAAGTTTGTCAGTTACTTCATGCACCAACTATAGCACATTGGAAGGTTGTGAAGCGTATATTATGATATATTAAAAGTTCTCCTCACATTGATTTGACTTTCAGTAAGTCATCATTCACTCTTGTTAGTGTTTTCTCTTACTCTAATTGGGCAGGTTGTTTAGATGACAAAAGGTCAACTGGAGGGTTCGCAACATTTTATGGACCAAATCTAACTTCATGGTATGCAAAGAAACAAAGATACAGTTTCAAGATCCAGTATAGAGGCAGAATATAAAGCTTTGGCAAATGTTACAGCGGAGATTATCTGGGTTCAGTCTATGCTCAGAGAACTTGGAGTGCGAAATACACAAGCCCCATGTTTATGGTGTGACAATCTTGGTGACACATATCTTTCTGCCAATCCGGTTTTTCATGCAAGAAATAAACACATTGAAATAGATTTTAATTTCGTCAAAGAAAGAATAAACAACTTGAAATAAGGTTTGTACATTCGAGCGATCAGATTGCAGACGGTTTCACCGAGGCATTACCTACAAGAAGCTTTGAAGCGTTTAAGCGTAATCTCAACTTGTCAACGTTGTGATTAAGGGAGGGTGTTAACATGTATAGTTCTAGGACTCTAGGCTGCCGTATATCGTTTTCCTAGGATATCTTGTTAGCACTGACATCTCTTTGTAATCCTTCATTGTCTCTCAAGTTTCCTATAACAATCGTTCTCAGTGTCGAATTCCTTGTATGTGATGTCTATGGGCGGTGCGCCCCAATATATAACATGAATCCGCCAGCCTAAAACAGCAAGACGTTTTACCCAATCTTACATGTAGTGCATCAGAAGGAAAACAATTTGATGTGCATCAACATGTAACAGTTCCTGATGGCATAAATCAGGATTGTATCAAAGACAGGTCTTAGCAAGTACATCAAAGGATTATTATTTAACAATATTTATAATTCCTCTTCCAGACATATAGAAAGAACTACAGTTCTATATGGCCCCAGTTTAACAATAAATCATAGTGGTTTATTTCTCTCAAACATGCCTCAAAATGGGTGTTGTCTGCTTTCTATGTGTACAGGAAGAGTTCAAGAGCATGTGTAGTAGGCTGCATACATCCAAAACTGACTGCGCCTGGAGGGTGACAGCCCGGGTGATCAATGACAAGGTCACACTTGATCAAGGTTGACCCCCCTTTACCGTCGTTCAGAAAATCAGGATCGGCAACCTTGTCACACTCAAGCTTCTAACTCCTAACACCCGGAAAGTGATCGTCTTCAACAATGACGACGTCGAGGCGGTGACAAAGTGCAAGAAGCACAACGAGTCCTTCACCATGAATGTCTAGAAAGTTCTCTCTTGCCTAAATTGCTTCTGTTTAGCGTTGAACGGTTTGGTTAAGACTTGTGTTTAATTATGTCCTGCTTGGTATGCTATCTATGCTAAAGACTAGTTGTTTAAGATTGGTACTCCGTTAAAATCGGTTGTTTAAGATTGGTACTCTGTTAAAACTGGTTATTTAAGATTGGTATGCTATCTATGTCCTACTTTCAAGTGTGCTAGTAAGCTCACCACCTCCACAAGGAGGTTACCAGACAACATGTGTTGCATCTAACCAAACAGTGTGACTTGCATTTCTGCCTAAACAAGCCTGCAACCAAACAGCATGACTTGCGTTTCTTCGCAGCCAGGCTGAGGAGTATGCAGGCAACCAAACGTTGTGTAGATGATGGTTTTGGCCCGCATTTGCTCAACCGGGCCCACCTGTGACAAATATGGAAATTGGCAAAAAACGATGCAGGCAACGAAATTAAACACGCCCCATGTAAGGACACTGAAATTTAAAAAATGAGATGCTAATACTAGATATTTTCAAGCTAAGGCTAGTGGGAGAAGGAAAAAAGAATAATATTGCAACTTTAGTGGAGGATGAGGGTGTGATAGAAGCTGATAAAGAGTTGATGCAGTACATTACTATTTTTTACAAAGATCTCTTTGGAAAATCTAAAGTGTCAAAATTAATATAGATATTGATGCTGCTGAAAAACTATGTGCTCTAGAAGCTGATAGGCTAACAAAAGAATTTACCATGGAGGAAATACATAAAGTGGTATTTACTATGAAACAGAATAAAAGCCCTAGCCCTAATGGATTCCCTATTGAATTCTATCATATAATTTGGCACTTGATTAAATGGGATCTAAAACCATGCTTAATGAATTCCATAATGACAATTTAAACATTGCCATGCTCAATTTGGGGTTATTACTTTGGTACCTAAAACTAGGGATGCTGCACAAATTTAGAAGTTTAGACCAAATTGTTTTCTGAATGTTATTTTAAAAAAATTCACAAAAGTTCTGATGAATAGGCTAAGTGAGGTGGTGGGATCTGTCAGTGTCAAAACCGGTCGATCTCAGGTAGGGGGTACCGAACTGTGCGTTTGAGGATCGAAGTTAACCAAGGACAGGGGGAAGGCAATGTTTACCCAGGTTCAGGCCCTCTTAATGGAGGTAAAACCCTACGTCCTTCTTGATTATATTTGATAAGTATAGGGGTTAAAAGAGTTGATCTATCTTGAGAACATAAAGGCTACACCCCAGCTGTCTAGCCTATATGAATTCTGATAGCCTCTATGGACTAAACCCTCCGGTTTATATACACACCGGAGGGACCTAGGGTTGTACAGAGTCGATTTATAGAGGAAGGAAATTACATATTCGAACACCAATCTTGCCATCCATGCATAGGAGAGTCCTACCCGGACACGGGGGAAGGCCTTCTGCCTTATATCTTCATGGCCAGCAGTCCGGCCCATGTCACATAGTCTGGACACCCGAGGGCCCCCTAAACCAGCCTTCAATGACGATATGTTCGGCACGCAGGTTGTCTTCGGCATTGCATGGCGGGTTCCTTGTCACAACCCTAGAATTTGTTTGCATTAGTTGCATCAGTGAGCATGCATCATGTTTAATTCAATAAATTGAAATGAGGAATAATCAAAGCCTCAGAAATTATTTTAAAAGAAGGGCAAGAAGCCTTTAAATTGCATTCAGTGATTCCAAAATGCCCTACAAATAGTTTTGAGAATTTTGGCAAGGGTTATATACCAAACCGAAATTTTGGAACATTTTTAAGGAATTATTTGGTCTCTGAATTTAAAACAATATTCTACTTGAGTTTGAAAATATATTTAAAAAAATATATGGGATATATCTTCAAATGCTCTGTGATAATTTATGTGCCTCTGGAAAAGTCCATGAAGCAACATAAAAATACTGAGAGGATGTTTTGGCATTGTTTGAATTTTGTTTGAATTCAAAACAGTGGCAAAAGATTAAATAAAAGAAAAACAGAAGGAAAATAAAACAGAACAAATCTTACCTGTAACTTACCTCACAGTTTTGGCCCAGCACTGTGCACCTCGGCCCACCACATGGGAACCTAGTGCTGCCATTCACCCCAACCTCTCGCCAGGAGGCCAGGGGCGCGTGGTGGCCGCGCGCACGCAAGCGCTGCGCCACCTGCTGCCTGCCTGCCCCTCTCCCTCGATTCCTGGACGCCCTGGACATCGCCATACAACACCCCGGCCCCTCTCACTGCTCCCCCCGTGCTCATTCCCTCCTCTCCCTCGTTCTCTCCCACGAACAGCCGAGCGATGCCATCACCGCCGCTCGTTGTTGTCGTAGCCACAGCCATCGCCTCGTGTCGCAGACGTGTTTCCACCTCTCCTTCATCGACCACCGCTTCGCCAAGGTGAAGAAACCGAGCTCGGACGCCCCGAATCGACCGCCTAGACTCCATCTTCAAGCTTCGGTCGCCCGAGATGGCCATCGCCGTCCTTCCCGCGTCGGACCTCCCCCGAGCTCGCTGACGCCTCCGCCGGAACCACTATGAGCCCCGCCGTCGTTCCCCCCTCTTCATGTCGTCGTTCGCGTGCCATAGCCGTACTAACCACCGGACCCGAACGGTCGCCCCGCCGTGGATCCTCATCTCGTGGCCAGAGCCACCGCAGCTCGCAACCGCGCACGTCACTTTACTCCTGGAGACGCCAGGAGGCTTTAGAGCCCCTCAGCTCGCTCTCCTGTGTCCCGTAGCACCAAACCCGCATGCCACCGAACTCCGGCCGCCGTCGCGAGCTCTGCTCCGGCGAGCTCCGACCACCCCACGGCCTCCCGCTTGTTCCACTGGATGCACGCGAGCTTGGGCGTCGTGTAGGTGGTCTCCGCCGAGTGATTGGTCACCGGAGGGTGTTTTCCGAGCCCCTCAACCATGGCTGTCATCGCCGGCGGCTAACCGCCAGTCATTTTGACTGGGTTTGACCCGCTTTGACCACGGTTAGACCCCCCTGTGTCCATGACATGTGGGGCTGGCCTCTGACTAAATTAGTTTAGGGTTATAATTAGTGCTAATTGCCAGTGTTAGAGATTGATCACCCCGCTAACTAAACCCTGTGCCAGTGACACTGGGACCCACTGCCTAGTTAATCCACGGTTTAAGTCTAAACCTTTTTAATTAAAGCTACAATAGCTGACATGCGGACCCCATAGGTCAAATTTGACCTGGACTAGCCTTGTTGACCAGATGATGTCAGCATGACCTAGTGTTGACGCAGTTAACATTTTGTGGATTAATAATAATCTAGGAATTACAGAAAATGTTATAACCGTCAAAAATTCATATAAAATCAACCGTAACTCTAAATGAGATAATTTATATATGAAAAACGATTAGAAAAATCCAATCTATCCATCTGTACCTTTGTCATGCATGTTAGAACAACTTATAGCTGTTGTTTAGGACCAATCACCTAAATGGCATTTGAATATACACATATGGAGTTTGAATTTGAGTCTTAGATTCAAACCAACTCCATTTTACTTGTTGCTAGTTGCACTAGCTCAAATCACAGCATAGTGACATGTCATGAACATGCATCATATTGTTGCGTTGCATTGATTGTGTTCTTGCTTGTTTGCCGATATTTATCCCCTCTTAGTAGACGTGGTTCCGACGATGAGTTCGATGACACCGATGAAGAGTTATACTGTCTTAAAAACTGCCAGGCAAGCAAAACCCCCTTGGTCATTCCGATACAATCCCACTCTCTCGCTCCTGCTCTCTTTTACTGCATTAGGACAACAAAGATTCAACTGTTACATGCTACGGTAGTTGAAACCCTTTCCTTTGCATGACCTGTCATTGCCACAGTAAATAGATGAAACCCACTAGCATTAGTAGGAGTTGTTTGAGCCCTGATGTGCCTACTCATTCATGCTTGTTTCTCATGCCTGCTACTGCTTAGCGTGGAGTAAGGTCTGATTCATCGGGGATGAATTAGAATGTGGTGAACATGTCCTACAGTTGAGAGCTAAGTGTGTGAACACGATTTGGTAAAGGTAGCGGTGAGAGGCCACGTAGGAGTACATGGTGGGTTGTCTCATTGAAGCCGACCTCAGGAACCGAGTTCTGTGTTTGTGATCCATGAACAACTACTACCACACGTTGGGCCCTGAAATATGACCCCGCTAGACTTATAACCGCCCCTGTCCTTTGTCCAGGAGTTGCAAGTAGTTTCTGGTGTTTGTAGTATGCTGGAGGCCGTGCGCAGCGCTGACCCGAGGGGTGGGCTATGATGAGGTAGGCATGTGGCCCGGTTTACTGAGTCGCTCGTTCGGTGCCTCGGGAACCCTGCACACATCATTCGGGGCCGTAAGTGGAAACCTCGGCCGGACTCCCTTCGGATGGAACCTGAATAGGCGATAAACCTGGACTAGGGACTTGTGTGGTTAGTCAGGTCGTGGTCTACACCCACGTCGGCTTTTGCTTGAAGTCTGCCGAGCACATGTCGTGTGCAGACGCTAAGTGGTGGAAACATGTGTGAAGAAGAACACCCCTGCAGGGTTATAAATGATCTATTCGAATAGCCGCGTCCGCAGTAAAGGACTTCTGGGTTGCCTATTCGGTTCATAGACAAGTAAAAGTGGATACTCTAAAATGCGCAAGATAAGCATGAGTACTATGGATGGCCTTCTCGTAGGGAGACGGGAGCGGATCCATAGTGGTGTATTGATATGGTGAATATGTGGAGTCGTGTGCGCCACCTCGAAAGAGTTACTTGCAGTCGTAGTTCAGGATAGCCACCGAGTCAAAGCTAGCTTGCTGCATCTAAACTCCACCACCCCCTTTGTTGATACTGATGCATATGTAGCTAGATCTGATGTAAGTCTTGCAGGGTACATTTGTACTCATGTTTACTTAATTTATGTTTTTGCAGAGAGACTTCAGTCTCGCTAGTAGTTCCGCCCGGACTTCAACGTTTAGCTTGTTACCTCAGCTACGATCTTGTGCCCTCGGCAGGGTCTTGTAGATAGTCAGGCTTCTCAGCCCTTTTCATTTGTAGTTGTCTGTACTTAGACAAGTTAAGCTTCCTCTTGTGCTTGTTGCCTGTATGACTTGAATGCTGGGTCATCAGACCCATGTTTGTAATATTTGGCTCTTCGGAGCCTAATGAATAAATACTTTGAGTTGTAGAGTTTTGTTGTGATGCTGTGTTCTATTTGCACATATCGAGCATATTGTGTGTATGATTTGAAATGCTTGGTATTTGTGGGATCCGACAACCAAGTTATTTATCCTTGGTAGCTCTCTTACCGGGAAATGTCTCCTAGTGCTTCCACTAAGCCATGGTAGCTTGCTACTGCTCCGGAACACTTAGGCTCGCCGGCATGTGTCCTTCTTCGTTCCCGTGTCTGTCCCTTCGGGGAAATGTCACACGGTGTCTACCGGAGTCCTGTTAGCCTGCTACAGCCCAGATTCTTTGGAGTCCTGTTAGCCCAGCTACAGCCCAGATTCACTCGCTGATGACCGACACGTTCGTTACTGGGTCATGTATGCCTGTCCCTGTAAGTTAGGGCCACTTTGGGTTTACGACTAGTCATGTCAGCCCGGGTTCTCTGTCATATGGATGCTAGTGCCACTATCATATAGGTGAGCCAAAAGGTGCGAACGGTCCCAGGCCAGGTAAGGTGTCACCCATGGGAATACCGTGCGTGAGGCCACAAAGTGATATGATGTGTTACATGCTATATCGGTGTGACTTAGGATCGGGGTCCTCACAACTTTGGTATCAGAGCCTGACTGCCTGTAGGATTACTAAGCCAAACTAGTCGAAGTCATGTCTAGAAATGCTTTAGTTATGTAAGGAAATTCATTGTGGAAGGGAACGTAAGGCTCTTTTTACTCCTTTACCTTATGCCCTTCTGATCTGAGTCATCCTCTTCTCTTCTCGGGGATTAAGAACTAGGCTTCTCTTCTTTCTATCAGGATCATGTGTTACTAATCCATAGACTTATAGGATTGATGGTTTCAAGCCTCAATTCAGTTATTACTACTTCCGTATGTTGATAGATGATTTTGGAACCTTGATATTGTGATGTTGAGTGGTTATGCCACCATTTTGCAGGATGTCTCAAATCTTTTTGAGCATTTACAGCCGTTATGCTGTCCGAGTCATCCCAGGTTTCTAAATAGTCTGATGCATTTGCAAATCCTTTTTTCCATTCTTGATGTTTCTTTGGGCCAGTTTAACCACACTAATCGGTGAGTTGAGGTACTCTGTTGCCTCGACATATATATTGGAGCTATTGTTATGACCCTAGGTGTCTTAGAGTATCACCTAGTAACCTAGCCATGTTTTGTGTTCCCAGTGTGATGATTTTGGACGTCATTCTTGAAAGCATCTCGTGATGCCATTTAGTTAGTAGGCATTCTATTTCTAGGTTTTTCAACAAGAGATTCACCCTACTCTTTCATGTTGATAGTGTTTGATCGTTCCTTTAGGATATTAGTAACCTTGTGATAGTCCTCGAGGTCCGTGGTATTTCCTTCTTCCAAATACCATGAACTGCTTATGGCAGAAGTACTTTTGAACCAAAAGATCGCAACCAAAGTGCTCTTGATGAGTTCTCGATTCTATATTGTGACTCTGCCAGTTCTACCTTTCTGCATGGGTTATCCGGAAGAAATATGTTGAACTTGTTCGACATGCTAATCTATGCACCCACAACTCAGAAAATCATATGTTCCTTTGAGTTGTCCCTCTTTAGTTGTTTTCTGACCTTCTTCTATCAATTGAGAGTCAAGATTATGTGTGCATTCGTGTTCATCGATGCCTATTATTCTTGTAGTCCATCAAGTCGTTCTATTCTGGAATGACTAGGAGAAACAAACTCCAGCACCTCATCCATTTCTTGAATTGGGTCAAAGTAGTTGTATTCCACAGATCAAATTGCCAATCCAGCCTTTGATCTGTTCTACCTTGGAGTGTCACCCTCTTTCATATCAAGAATGACGTGAGAATTGCACCACCTCTTATGAATCCTTGACACAGTGATATTTCTCTCCATCATTATTCATTCCCCGGTCCCGAGTTGTTGTAACCGGAATGCCGACAAGTGAAATGTGTGAAATCAATACTCCTAGCAACCTTGTTGCTTGGTAGTTAATGGACAATACTCTCACCCTTAGCGTGCTGGTTATTGAATCATCATCCTAAGATTGAGCGTGCTACCTAGTCCTTATTTCCGGTGCACTCTTCGATCAATGAGTTAGGACTGTGTCAATCCCTCGCTCTTTAGATCATATCGTCTTGCCCTGAGAAGCAAGATTGTTCCCGAGCTTGATAACATATCAGTGGTTCGTGATTTTCTGAATATCCTCTCAGAAGTATCACCAGGTTGTCCCCTGGCTGTTATGTTGCGCTCACGATCAAGTTGGTTTTCTTATAAACCACCCCTTCTCCAAGAATCTGTGCTGAATACCCCTGATCTAGTTGGATAAGCTAAACAACAACTTGGAGAGTTTGAGGATAAAGCTTTATCCGACTTAGTTCATCTCTAAGGGATATATTTTTTGTGTGTGTTGAAGAAAGATGATATCTTCATCGATTGGTCCTCGTGGTCAGTTATTGGATCTACTTTCTTGTCCAAACTTTGATTTGAGTGTAGGCTATCCTCAAATCAAATCAGAACCAACGATGTTCGTAATGTTCTCTTACTCATGGTTGATCCCTTGAGCATACACCATTACATCCTTTGGTCTGACCAATGCTATCACCGTGTTGACTTAATTATGGAATTCCATCTATATGGAAGCCTGGATGGTTTGTTGTTGAGCCCACTGACAACATTTTCATCTTGTCCATGATTCATGTTGAACATTTAAGTTAGTGTTGGAAACTTTTGAGAGCATTTTCTTCGTGCTAGCTCATGAAGGTTATGTTTTGATGGAAGAAGTGACTTCCTCTAATTCACGTGCATATGATCCAAGTTGCCACCATGAAATTGAGAAAGTTTGTTTCGCTTCCCCTGGAATCATCCCAAGTCAGTCATGTAGATGTGCGAGTATTATGTGGTTTGGAGACTTGCAACGTTCATTCTATATGTATCCGTAGCACACCAAGCCACTGATTGACCTGTTCAAGAAAAAGGAGTCTATTGTGCTAATCCTAGGTCATGCACATGACTTCGTTATCGCCAATGATGGTTCCCAACCTGAACTCCGTAGCATTTAGTTGTAAGACTACTATGTGGTCATGCTTGTCTCGGACATCATGTTCACATGTATGTAGCAGAACCAGCTCATGTTTTGGAGCTTGCTATCAAAGTTCATCTCCCGAGAATCTCGCAACCTCATCTCGTTGACTTGTGTTGCAAACTTTCCTTTCCAGGCACGTGGATGTCTGGAATATCCTGTCACCAATCGGATCTGAATCTCGGGCAGATATGATGGATGGAACATTCCAAACATATGCATTTAGTCCCCACCTTGCACCGCCATTGTGCCAATTTTCCATGGGCCGCCCTTCACAACAATTGTTATCCGGGGTCATCTTCAAAAGTGGTCCTACCATGGGTCCCATCCATTTCCGATGATAAGCAAAAATCATCCATTGTGTTTTCTTCAACAAGGTAGTCCACATCATCCATTCTAGTATGAGTATGCCATTTCTTCAAGCTCCTTCACACGATCGTTTGTGATTGCCTTAGCCTGGTATGAAGAGTTCTAATGATCTTCGAATCAAAAGTAATTCTTTTTGCCACTTCAAAGGATAAATCTACGAGTCGCCTTCCCCCAAGGTGCCCCGTTATGGAATCATGGCAATCTATCTCCTCGCTACTTGTCACACCCTGATTTTCATGCCACAACACTTAAGCTAATAAATCATGATAAAGTGTGGTTTTACAAAAACTTTTGCGTTATTTGGCTTTTATTTGGAGTTGGTTTTCTCTCTGTGTTTTTCAAGTGCTCTTTAAAGTCAACACAACTCCACCTTACATACTTCACCTCCCTGCCCAAACTTCTGCCCAATGATCATGCCATGTGTATATTGCAATATAGTATTTTCTTACAAAAATAATTTGGCCAAATAGTATTTTCAAAAATTAGTTTTCCAAAAACCCCTGAATTGAGGTTTGCACTACAAGTACTTGATTTGTGGTATGAAAAATATTTTAAAGAGTATATTTGAAACCTATTAGATATAGGATTCCCATGAACCACAAAAATATAATTTTAGAAGTTATTTTCCTATTTTATTTAAAAGCTTTTTCTTAAGGCCAGAAATGGTCTTTAATAGGGAAAAATTATTTTATTGTTTCAAAAATATTTGACAAAAATCAGGGAAACTCAGTGGACATTTATTTTCCATATATAAGAGTTTCAACACATGGTCATGTTCAAAATATTGGGCAAAATTCTCCAAAACCATTTCTGTCCATTTCAAGTATTTGAAATATTTCTACAAGAAATATTTTCAAATAAATCCAGGAAAAATCTAGAAAGTCACATATGCATAATGTGATGATCTTGGAAATTTTCATATCAATCAAAATAATTTTGGTTCACAAAAGTGCCCCAAAACCCTTTCTGACTAGATCCAAGTTTGAACAACTCTAGATTGCCAACTTTATCCATTTGATCCCAAACTTTGTGGACATTATCAAATACCCAAATGATGAAACTACACCAAGTGGTGCATCAAGGAGAATATTCTTGGATGACTAGATCTTGAAAAACCCATTTCTGTTGATTTCTAGGGTTTACAAAAGTTGCATTGGCAACTTTACCAAAATGAACTCAAATTTGGTGGAACACCCTATTTCTATGTGCCATTCCATCCTGTTAAGTATCATGGCAAGTGGAATTCATTTTCTTGCCCAAACCAGCAACAAACACCTTCTGACACTTTACCAAAATGCCATCTTAGACCTCTTCCACTAATCTCCATGGGCTCAACTTTGTACTACAGCTACTCCTGACCCTCTTCTACCTCTAGTAACTTTCCCCTGGCCATTGCTCAATGATTGAGGGGTGAAACACCCCCATTTACCTCCCTGGACAACAGCTTCTCTCTCTCCCTCAACCTTCCTCCTCACTCCAGTGGCTCCCCAGGGCATCCAAGGCCATAGCCCACTTCTTTACTTCCCCCTAGAGCTACCAGACACCTTTGGTCGTGCCCACATTGCATAAAAAATGGCCATGTCGGCCATTTGGGTGCACTAGAGTGCGCTACAGTGCGCTCCCGCACTGTAGCCGCCCCCTGCCAAGCACCTCCGGCCACCTCGAGCCTCCCCAACGCGCCCGACGATGCTCCTCGGCGTCCACAATACGCTACGGCCTGGTCCCCCTCCTCCTTCTCCCTCCTGCTGCCCTGCTCGCACGCGCGCCGGCCGCCCGAGAGCTCCAATGAGCGGCCTCACACGCGCGACATCTCTGGCCTTAGCCCGCTCTCTCCCTTAGCTCCCGTCAGTGTAGTCCACGCCCAGAAACACCCCAGACACAGCGCCAGCTTCTCCCAAGCCCTATGGCGACGAGCAGGAGCTCGCCGGCGCATGGGTCCATGGCACCCCGCCGTTCGCCTATTTAAGGGCCTCCCCGAGCTCTCCTCTCCTCACCACTCGCCCTCCGCACCACCAAATCATCCCCCTGCACCCCAAGTTCCTCTCCAGAGCCGCCCGAGCTCGAGATCGAGCTCGAGCTCCGCTGCTTCGGCTCGCCGGAGTTCGCGAGGTACATGCAGTCCCCGCTGCTTCTAAGCCCCGATCTGCAACCCCTGCACTCCACTAATCTGTTTCTCCCTGTTTCCCCTCTATGTAGCTGCCGGGAACGGCCGGAACCACCACCACCCGAAGCTCCTCCGCCGCGTGACCTTATCGCCGGTGAACCAGGCCACCCCGGCGACCAACTCCACCTCCACCCGAACGGCGACACGACGCTGAGCCCAGCCGTGCCCTCGCCTGACCTCGCCGTGCCCTGCATCATCGCCGGTGAGCTCGCCGGCCGTCTGGACTCAGGGTTAGGGATAACAGTTGGGCCCCGCCTGTCAGCCTCTCCCCTCCATCGCCTCTCTCTCTCTCGCTGACGCCTGGGCCCTACCCGTCAGGTTTAAACCTGTCACGCACGCGTGCACCAGTGCACTGGGCCGCCTCTTGGACTGGGCCTGCTGCGCTGCGGCTGTTCCGGCCCAGTTGCACAATGCTCCTTTTTCCTTTTTCTTTTCTGTAGACTTGCAAAAATTCCATAGGATTAAATATTCATCCAAATGCATTAATTCCAACTTCCATATTTTTCTAAAAATCCCACCTATTTAATGGTATAACTTTCATTCATGTCCAACCAACTTTTATTTACTGTTCATATTAAAATTCAATTTGAATATATTTAAACCCCTCTGAAAATCCATTTCATCTATTCTACTACTCGAAGTCCAAAATTAGGAATTTTCCCCTTCTTAGTTTTCACCCTAGTATTTAACAAAAATGAGTTGACATTTTTCTGAGCACTTTGGTTTTTTTGATTTATTATTGCCTTATTTTCCTGTTATTATTTTGCGACGATAGTTTGCGTTGCTGATAAAGGAGTTGGACCAGAAGACTTTGAAGACCCAAAAGACTTTGCTGAGCCAGGCAAGCAGCCCTTTGACCATGTCTATGAAACCCTTTTTATGCATTTCATATAACACCTTATTATTGTTGCATCGGACTCATGATGAGATGGTAGCCACTTTGGTGGGTTGCCCTCATTTCCTCCTTGTTGATACTTGCATTGTGCATGACCCTACCTTCCTATGAGGGTTATGCAGGTGGGAGTAGATAGGATGCTAAAGTAGATGCTACACAAATGGGACGGGTATATGCATGGTGATGGAGACAAAGTATTTTCAAAAGACTTTTTTTTGGAAAATCCCGTCGGGTGCCACTTATGCCCGAGGGTGATAATGAGATGGGTAACCACTTGATGACGAAGTGGGGTACCGAGGCAAGTGTGTGTGTTGTTTTCGAAAATGGATTAGATTTAAGATTTGTCGACTGTCCCAACCTTACATGCGCAACCACTCTACCCTTATATGGGAAAGGGCATTGTTGATTACCTAGGCCGATACTATCTTGGAGCCCGCATTACTAGTGATGGGAGAGTCGTTGTTGCGCTCTCTCGGGATGGGGTCGTGCCAGGTAGGGCGGCTATGACTATTTCCACAGGGCACCGGACACACCGTTGGTACCCCGTGCTTGTGGTATGTGATGAATATGGGAGCAAGGCTCCGCAATTTTAAGATGTGAAATGTTGGGCACGGGGGTTACTACCAATCAAGTGGACTCTATCTTAGTGTCGTCTAGGGAAAGATAGTGATCGGGTTCTTACCCCGGGTACTTGAGGTACCGCAGGTCGTGGATGACATGGAAGTTCCCCGAATCTTGTGGGTAAAGTGTGCAACCTCTGCAGAGTGTAAAACTATTCGAATAGTCGTGTCCAAGGTCAAGGACAGTTGGGCGGTGCTGCTTAAACTACGTCCAGAGTTTTACAAACCGTGTGTGTGTTGATAAAACTATTTGGGTTAAGTCAGATGGCTTGACACGATGATCAAGTTGGATTGGTGTCCAACTCTGCTTATGTTGATATCTGCAACTTGTCCATACGGATATCTATACTCACATGATGCATACTTTACATGTTGATAGATCAAGTCATTGCACTCAAAACTAGCTTTCTGTAAACTACCTACTTAGTGCTATATCATTGCATTATTGTGCCTTGTTCCAATCATGGGTTGCTTGCGAGTACATTCAAAGTACTCATTGACTTGCCACTGGTTTTTTAATTGGCCAGGCATGGAAGAACAGGAGTTTGATGTAGAGTTCTTTGGAGACGAACATGCGAACTAGGACGTTTCCCAGTCAGAATGCATGTAGGGTTAAGGCAGATGGCATGGGTTCTACTTATCGATGAAGATTTCCGCTGCTTAAGTTTATTTGGTATTCAACCCTTGTGGCTTTATGTATGTAAGACCTGACCATAATGGTCATAATTCGTGTAAGACGGTATGTATGGATGTAAGACTCTTGTTATCCAGCTTCTGTGTGTTCAGTGAGCATTGATCTTTGGGATCACTGTACACGTGCATTCGGTGATCACGGCTTATGAGTCGGGGTCACCACACTACTCTAACTTATACTCGCCATCTACTTAAGCATGGAATTGTTGCCTACCAAATCAAACCTTTGTCATCAGCTCCTTTCCATCACCCCCGATGTGTGTTTTGTGTCTCAGCTCAAGAGATGTTTTATATCTCACTCCATGAGTTGATCTTGAGTTGCTTGATCTTCGAGGAGATCGATTCTTCTAGAGTTTCCCTTCCTTCTCGTTGTCATGTTGGATGGAGTTCTCAGATCAAGACGTGGGGACAAAGATGATGATCAAATCAACGTTCTTATGAAGTGCAACCTGGATCATGAAGATCGTGGAACCTAGTATCCCCTCGGTCTTCTTACCTCGCATCTTGAATCTCGGGACGAGATTCTCGTTTAGTGGGGGTGAGTTGTCACAGCCCTAGAATTTGTTTGCAATAGTTGCATTAGTGAGCATGCATCATGTTAATTTCAATAAATTGAAATGAGGAATATTCAAAGCCTCATAAATTATTTTAAAAGAAGGGCAAGAAGCCTTTAAATTGCATTCAGTGATTCCAAAATGCCCTAAAATAGTTTTGGGAATTTCGGCAAGGGTTATATACCAAACCGAAATTTTGGAACAATTTTAAGGAATTATTTGGTCTCTGAATTTAAAACAATATTCTATTTGAATTTGAAAATATATTCAAATATATATGGGATATATTTTCAAATTCTCTGTGATAATTTTTGTGCCTCTGGAAAAGTCCATGAAGCAACATAAAAATACTCAGAGGATGTTTTGGCATTGTTTGAATTTTGTTTGAATTCAAAAGAGTGGCAAAAGATTAAATAAAAGAAAAACAGAAGGAAAATAAAATAGAAAAGATCTTACTTGTAACTTACCTGGCAGTTTTGGCCCAGCACTGTGCACCTCGGCCCATCACCTGGGCTCCTGGCACTGCAAGTCACCCCCAACCTCTCGCCAGAAGGCCAGGGGCGCGTGGTGGCCGCGCGCACGCACGCGCTGCGCCACCTCCTGCATGCCTGCCCCTCTCCCACGACGCTTGGACGCCCTGGACGTCGCCACACAACACCCCGAACCCTCTCACTGCTCCCCCCATGCTCATTCCCTCCTCTCCCTCGCTCTCTCCCACGAACATCCGAGCGCTGCCGTCGCCGCCGCTCGTCGTTGTCATAGCCACAACCATCGCCTCGCGCCGTGATACGTCCATTTTGCATCATGCTTTTATATCGATATTTATTGCATTATGGGCTGTTATTAGACATTATGTCACAATACTTATGCCTATTCTCGCTTATTTTACAAGGTTTACATGAAGAGGGAGAATGCCAGCAGCTGGAATTCTGTGCTGGAAAAGGAGCAAATATTAGAGACCTATTCTCCACAACTCCAAAAGTCCTAAAACTTGACGGAGCTTATTTTTGGAATATACACAAAATATTGGGTGAAGAAAGTACCTGAGGGGGTCCACCCACCATCCACTAGGGCGCGCCCCCTGCCTCGTGGCCCCCCTGACAGCCCTTTGGTGCCCATCTTCTACTATATGAGGTCTTTCGTCCGGAAAAAATAATAAGCAAGCTCACGAGGCGAAATTCCGCCGCCATGAGGTGGAACCTTGGTGGAACCAATCTAGGGCTCCGGCGGAGCTGTTCTGCCAGGGAAACTTCCATCCGGGAGGGGGAAATCATCACCATCATCATCACCATCGATCCTCTAATCGGGAGGGGGTCAATCTCCATCAACATCTTCACCAGCACCATCTCGTCTCAAACCCTAGTTCATCTCTTGTATCCAATCTTTGTCCCAAAGCCTCAGATTGGTACCTGTGGGTTACTAGTAGTGTTGATTACTCCTTGTGGTTGATGCTAGTTGGTTTATTCGGTGGAAGATCGTATGTTCAGATCCTTTATGCATATTAATACCCCTCTGATTATGAACATGAATATGATTTGTGAGTAGTTACGTTTGTTCCTGAGGACATGGGAGAAGTCTTGCTATAAGTAGTCATGTGAATTTGGTATTCGTTCGATATTTTGATGAGATGTATGTTGTCTTTCCTCTAGTGGTGTCATGTGAACGTCGACTACATGACACTTCACAAATGTTTGGGCCTAGGAGAAGGCATTGGGAATTATTAAGTAGATGATGGGTTACTAGAGTGACAGAAGCTTAAACCCTAGTTTATGAGTTGCTTCGTAAGGGGCTGATTTGGATGCATATGTTTCATGCTATGGTTAGGTTTACCTTAATACTTCTTTTGTAGTTGCGAATGCTTGCAGTAGGGCTTAATCATAAGTGGGATGCTTGTCCAAGGAAGGGCAGTACCCAAGCACCATTCCACCCACATATCAAATTATCAAAGTACCGAACGCGAATCATGTGAACATGATGAAAACTAGCTTGATGATAATTCCCATGTGTCCTCGGGAGCGCTTTCCTTTATATAAGAGTTTGTCCAGGCTTCTCCTTTTCTACAAAAAGGATTGGGCCATCTTGCTGCACTTTATTTACTTTTATTACTTGCTACCCATTACAAATTACGTTATCACAAAACCATATGTTACCAATAATTTCAGTGCGTGCAGAGAATACCTTACTGAAAATTACTTATCGAAAGGACTATGATAGATCCCCTATACTTGTAGGTCATCAAGACTCTTTTCTGGCGCCGTTGCCGGGGAGTGAAGCGCCTTTGGTAGGTGGAATTTGGTAAGGAAAAATTTATATAGTGTGCTGAAATTTACTGTCACTTGTTACTATGGAACATAATCCTTTGAGGGGCTAGTTCGGGGTATCTTCA
This sequence comes from Triticum dicoccoides, assembly GCF_002162155.2. Taxonomy (NCBI): domain Eukaryota; kingdom Viridiplantae; phylum Streptophyta; class Magnoliopsida; order Poales; family Poaceae; genus Triticum; species Triticum dicoccoides. Next base: position 429,833,940 of record NC_041386.1, on the reverse strand, counting down.
CCCCGACCAGTAGAGAAAATAGTTGCTCCTCAACCTACTGAACCGACTGAAAATGTTTACTTTGAAATTCCTTTGGGTATGATAGAGAAACTGCTAGCTAATCCTTTTACAGGAGATGGAACATTGCATCCCGATTTGCACCTAATCTATGTGGATGAAGTTTGTGGATTATTTAAGCTTACAGGTATGCCCGAGGATGTTATCAAGAATAAGGTCTTCCCTTTATCTTTGAAGGGAAAGGCATTGACATGGTTTAGGCTATGTGATGATATGGGATCATGGAACTACAACCGATTGAAATTGGAATTTCATCCGAAGTTTTATCCTATGCATCTTGTTCATCGTGATCGTAATTATATATATAATTTTTGGCCTTGCAAAGGAGAAAGCATCTTTCCAGCTAGGGGGAGGCTTAAGTCAGTGTTATATTCATGCCCCAATCATGAGCTCTCAAGAGAAATTATTATTCAAAATTTTTATAATCGGCTTTCTCTCAATAATCGCTCCATGCTCAATACTTCTTGTACTGGTTCTTTTATGATGAAGACTATTGAATTCAAATGGGATTTATTGGAAAGAATTAAACGCAATACTGAAGATTGGGATCTTGACGAAGGTAAGGAGTCAGATATAACACCCAAGTTTGATTGTGTTAAATCTTTTATGGATACCGATGCTTTTCATGAATTTAGCACTAAATACGGACTTCACTCTGAGATAGTAGCTTCTTTATGTGAATCCTTCGCTACTCATGTTGATCTCCCTAAGGAGAAGTGGTTTAAATATAATCCTCCCATTGAAGTGAAAGTAGTTGCACCTATTAAATTTGAAGAAAAGACTATCACTTATAATGATTCTATTATTCCTACTACTTATATTGAGAAATCACCTTTCCCTGTTAGAATAAAGGATCATGCTAAAGCTTGAACTGTGGTTCGTAAGAGTAATACTAGAACACCTCCACCCTTCAAGCAAATTAAAGTTGAACCTAGTGTTGCTATGGTTAAAGATCTCTTGGCCGATAATATTGATGGGCATATTATTTACTTCTGTGATGAAGCTGCTAGAATTGCTACACCTGATACTAAAAATAAACAAAGACTTGTTGTAGGCATGCCTGTTATTTCTATTAAAATAGGAGATCATTGCTATCATGGCTTATGTGATATAGGTGCTAGTCCAAGTGCAATACCTCATTCCTTATATAAAGAAATTATGCATGATATTGCACCTGCTGAGGTAGAGGAAATTGATGTTACAATTAAGTTTGCCAATAGAGACACTATTTCAGCAGTTGGGGTTGTTAGAGATGTTGAAGTATTGTGTGGGAAAGTTAAATATCCTGCTGATTTTCTTGTTCTTGGTTCCCCACAAGATGACTTTTGTCCCATTATATTTGGTAGAACCTTCTTGAATACTGTTAGTGCTAAGATAGACTGCAAAAAGGATATTGTTTCTGTTGGTTTAGGTGATATGTCTCATGAATTTAACTTTGCTAAATTTCGTAGACATCCCTTGATAAATAATTGCCTAGTAAAGATGAAATTATTGGTCTTGCTTCTATTGCCGTACCTCCTAATGATCCTCTAGAACAATATTTGCTAGACCATGAAAATGATATGTTTATGAATGAAAGAAGGGAAATAGATGAAGTATTCTTTAAATAGTCACCTATTTTGAAACACAATTTGCCTCTTGAAATCTTAGGGGATCCTCCTCCACCCAAGGGTGATCCCGTGTTTGAGCTTAAACCTTTGCCTGATACTCTTAAATATGCTTATCTTGATGATAAAAAGATATATCATGTTATTATCAGTGCTAACCTTTCAGAGCATGAAGAAAAGAAATTATTGAAAACTCTGAAGAAGCACCGTGCTGCTATTCGATATACTCTTGATGATCTTAAGGGCATTAGTCCCACTCTATGCCAGCACAAAATAAAATTGAAGAAAGACGCGAAATCAGTTGTTGATCACCAATGGCGGTTAAATTCTAAGATGAAAGAAGTGGTGAGAAAAGAAATACTAAAGCTTCTGGAGGCAGTTATAATTTATCCCGTTGCTGATAGTCAGTGGGTAAGTCCTGTCCATTGTGTCCCTAAGAAGGGAGGTATTACTGTTGTTCCTAATGATAAAGATGAATCGATCCCACAAAGAATTGTTACAGGTTATAGAATGGTAATTGATTTCCACAAATTAAATAAAGCTACTAAAAAAGATCGTTACCCTTTACCTTTTATTGATCAAATGCTAGAAAGATTATCCAAACATACACATTTTTGCTTTCTAAATGGTTATTCTGGTTTCTCTCAAATACCTGTGTCAAAAGAGGATCAAGAAAAGACAACTTTTACTTGCCCTTTCGGTACCTTTGCTTATAGAAGTATGCCTTTTGGTTTATGCAATGCACCTACTACCTTCAAAGATGTATGACTGCTATATTCTCTGACTTTTGTGAAAAGATTGTTGAGGTATTCATGGATGATTTCTCCGTACATGGAACTTCTTTTGATGATTGCTTAAGCAACCTTGATCGAGTTTTGTAGAGATGTGAAGAAACTAATCTTGTCTTGAATTGGGAGAAGTGCCACTTAATGGTTAATGGAGGTATTGTCTTGGGGCATAAAATTTCTGAAAGAGGTATTGAAGTTGATAAAGCTAAAGTTGATGCTATTGAAAAGATGCCGTGTCCTTAGGACATTAAAGGTATAAGAAGTTTCCTTGGCCATGCCGATTTTTATAGGAGGTTCATTAAAGACTTCTAAAAAATCTCCAGGCCTCTGACTAATCTCTTGCAAAAAGATGTTCCTTTTGTCTTTGATGATGATTGTGTAGAAGCATTTGAAATACTTAAGAAAGCTTTGATTTCTGCACCTATTGTTCAGCCTCCTGATTGGAATTTACCCTTTGAAATTATGTGTGGTGCTAGTGATTATGCTGTGGGTGTTGTCCTAGGACAAAGAGTTGATAAGAAATTAAATGTTATCCAATATGCTAGTAAAACTCTAGACGGTGCCCAAAGAAATTATGCTACTACTGAAAAAGAATATTTAGCAGTTGTATTTGCTTGTGATAAGTTTAGACCTTATATTGTTGATTCTAAAGTAACTCTTCACACTGATCATGCTGCTATTAAATATCTTGTGGAAATGAAAGATGCTAAACCTAGACTTAATAGATGGGTTCTCTTGCTACAAGAATTTGATTTGCATATTATTGATAGAAAGGAAGCTGAGAACCCCGTTGCAGACAACTTGTCTAGGTCAGAGAATATTCTTGATGACCCACTACCTATTGATGATAGCTTTCCTGATGAACAATTAGCTATCATAAATGCTTCTCGTACTGCTCCATGGTATGTTGATTATGCTAATTACATAGTTCCTAAGTTTATACCACCTAGTTTCACATGCCAGCAAAAGAAAAAGTTCTTCCATGATTTAAGGCATTACTTCTGGGATGACCCACATCTTTGTAAAGAAGGAGTAGATGGTGTTATTAGACATTATGTACCTGAGCATGAACAGGAACAGATCCTACGCAAGTGTCACTCCGAGGCTTATGGAGGACACCACGCTGGAGATAGAACTCCACATAAGGTATTGCAATCCGGTTTTATTAGCCTACTCTCTTCAATGATGCATGTAAGTTTGTCTTGTCTTGTGATGAATGTCAAAGAATTGGTAATATTAGACATCAAGAAATGCCTATGAATTATTCACTTGTCATTCAACCATTTGATGTTTGGGGCTTTGATTATATGGGACCGTTTCCTTCCTCTGATGGGTATACACATATTTTAGTTGTTGTTGATTACGTTACTAAGTGGGTAGAAGCTATTCCCACTAGTAGTGCTGATCATAACACCTCTATTAAGATGCTTAAAGAAGTTATTTTTCCGAGGTTTGGAGTCCCTAGATACTTAATGACTGATGGTGGTTCACATTTTATTCATGGTGTTTTTCGTAAAATGCTTGCTAAGTATGATGTTAATCATAGAATTGCATCTCCATATCATCCACAGTCTAGTGGTCAAGTAGAATTGAGTAATAGAGAGCTTAAATTAATTTTGCAAAAGACTGTTAATAGATCTTGAAAGAATTGGTCCAAGAAACTTGATGATGCATTATGGGCTTATAGAACTGCATGTAAAAATCCTATTGGCATGTCTCCGTATAAGATGGTTTATGGAAAAGCATGTCACTTACCTCTCGAACTAGAACATAAGGCATATTGGGCCATTAAAGAGCTCAATTATGATTTCAAACTTGCCGGTGAGAAGAGGCTTTTTGACATTAGCGCAGTTGATGAATGGAGAACCCGGGCCTATGAAAATGCCAAATTGTTTAAAGAAAAGGTTAAAAGATGGCATGATAAAAGGATACAAAAACGTGAGTTTAATGTAGGTGATTATGTATTGTCATACAACTCTTGTTTAAGATTTTTTGCAACAAAACTCCTCTCTAAATGGGAAGGTCCTTACGTCATCGAGGAGGTCTATCGTTCTGGTGCCGTAAAAATCAACAACTTTGAAGGCACAAATCCGAGGGTGGTGAACGGTCAAAGAATGAAACATTATATCTCAGGTAATGCTATAAATGTTGAAACTAATGTTACTGAAACCGTAACCCCGGAGGAATACATAAAGGACACTTTCTAGAATGCTTCAGACCCCGAAAACGAATAGGTATGGGGTACGGTAAGTAAACCGACTCCAAAACAGTTCCAACAGCAACTTTTTCTGTTTTGGAATATTTAAGAAAATAGGAAAATGAGAAGCAGTCCGGGAAGGACACGAGGCTTCCACAAAGGTGGAGGGTGCGCCCCCTGCCTTGTGGGAACCTCGTGTGCTCTCCGGTTTACGTCCAGTAGTAATATCCCCAACAGTTTTCTTGCACGATACATCTTTTGGTTGGTAAAAATTCATTATATAATCTCCCGAAGGTTTTGACCACCTTATCACACAAATATCTTCTGTCCTTGTTTCGAGTTGTTTTTCTGACAGATCTAGATCACCATGACGTCTACAAGCGCCCCCAAGGACAAGTTCTCCGAGAAGGTCATCAACCCCTACCTCACGGAGGTGCTGCAACACCCTCAAACCATTGAGATGCATGAGGGGTTGCTGCACATCCATGATGCTAAGGGACCAAGGAGGACCGGAAGCGTGGAGACAAGGCTAGAGGCAATGGAGCAACAAGTTTTCAAGTGGCAGGAGATGGTGGAACGTGGACTCGACGCCAATCATATAATGATCACGGAGTTCACCAACAACCACAAGCTGGATGACAAGAACATTGGGGAGGCCATATTCAAGCTTCACGAGAAAATTGAGCGCCTCCAAGCCCAGATCTATGACCTGCAAAACCAAAACTGTGAGTATGAATATAGATTCAAGAGGATGAGTTTGGCTGTAGATTTGAGGATCCCGGAGACTCGATCATCCTTCTATGATGGTGAGCATATGCCTTAGAAGATGGACGACAAGCCTACATCATCAACAACTCCATCATCACCAGCTCCGAGGAAGGAGACATGAACACATGGGTATGGGCACTCCCCTAGGAAACTACAAAGCTTTGGGGAGTGCCCCGGTATCGTATCACCATCACACTTTTATATTTGCCGTTTTTCTTAGTTCGATCCTTTTGATAATATCTTGATCTAGTAGAATAAAGTTTTAGCATGATCTAGTTTTGAGTTTTGCTTTATGATCCTTCTACGTAATCGAGTTCGTGAGCTATATATAATAAAGATTAGTTATGAGTCAAGGGCTTTGATTATCTTGCTATGATCTTGAGGGAACAAAAATAAAAATAAAAATAAAAGAGAAAGAACAAAAAGAAATAAAGAGATCATATGGATCTTATGGAGAGTAATGACTTCACATATAAAGAGTGTGATGAATAAAAATTGTTGGGAGTAGACAAGCATAGTTTTGGTCATCGTTGCAATTAATAGGAAGTAATAAAGAAGGAGAGGTTTTCACATATAAATATACTATCTTGGACATCTTTTATGATTGTGAGCACTCATTAAAATATGACATGCTAAAGAGTTGATGTTGGACAAGGAAGACAATGTAATGGGTTATGTTTTCTTACATCTGAAATAAATTATATTGTCATGGATCATCCAACATGTTGAGCTTGCCTTTCCCTCTCATGCTAGCCAAATTATTTCCACCAAGTGGAAATACTACTTGTGCTTCCAAATATCCTTAAACCCAGTTTTGCCATGAGAGTCCACCATATTTACCTATGGATTGAGTAAGATCCTTTAAGTAAGTTGTCGTTTTTACAAGAAATAAAAATTGCTCTCTAAATATGTATGATTTATTAGTATGGAGAAAATAAGCTTTATATGATCTTGTGATGTGGAAGAAATAAAAGCGACGGACTGCATAATAAGGTCCATGTCACAAGTGGCAATATAAAGTGATGTTCTTTCACATTAAGATTTTGTGCATCCAACCATAAAAGCACATGACAACCTCTACTTCCCTCTGCGAAGGGCCTATATTTTATTCTTGTCTTATACTTCATACAAGAGTCATGGTGATCTTCACCTTTACTTTTTACATTTTATCCTTTGGCAAGCACAATGTATTGGAAAGATCCTGGTATATATAGCTAATTGGATGTGAGTTTTCATGAACTATTAGTGTTGACATTACCCTTGCGGTAAAAGGTAGGGAGGAAAAATTATAAGCCCCTATCTTTCTCTCTGTCCGACTAAAACTTCATACCCATAAATATTGCATGAGTGTTAGCAATTGTGAAAGACTAAATTATAGTTGAGTATGTGGACTTGCTGAAAAGCTCTTATATTGACTCTTTACGATGTTACGATAAATTGCAATTGCTTCAATGACTCAGATTATAGTTTGTTAGATTTCAATGAAGTTTCTGATTCATACTTGAAATTGTGAATGAATTTGTACTTTAGCATAAGAAATCATACGACAATATATATATATATATATATATATACATATTGTTGTTGTCCTAAGAATGATCTTGATGCCCTCATGTCTGTATTTTATTTTATCGACACCTCTATCTCTAAACATGTGGACATATTTTTTGATATCGGCTTCCGCTTGAGGACAAGCGAGGTCTAAGCTTGGGGGAGTTGATACGTCCATTTTGCACCATGCTTTTATATCGATATTTATTGCATTATGGGCTGTTATTACACATTTTGTCACAATATGTATGCCTATTCTCTCTTATTTTACAAGGTTTACATGAAGAGGGAGAATGTCGGCAGCCGGAATTCTGGGCTGGAAAAGGAGCAAATATTAGAGACCTATTCTGCACAACTTCAAAAGTCCTGAAACTTCACGGAGCTGATTTTTGGTATATATATAAAATATTGGGTGAATAAAGTACCAGAGGGGGGCCACCCAGCATCCACGAGGGTGAGGGGCGCGCCCTACCCCCTAGGCGCGCCCCCTGCCTCGTGGGCCACCGGCAGCCCTCTGGTGCCCATCTTCTGCTATATGAGGTCTTTCGTCCGAGAAAAAAATAATAAGCAAGCTCACGAGATGAAACTCCGCCGCCACGAGGTGGAACCTTGGCGGAACCAATCTAGGGCTCCGGCGGAGCTGTTATGCAATGAAACTTCCCTCCGAGAGGGGGAAATCATCACCATCGTCATCACCATCGATCCTCTCATGGGGAGGGGGTCTATCTCCATCAACATATTCACCAGCACCATCTCATCTCAAACCCTAGTTCATCTCTTGTATCCAATCTTTGTCCCAAAGACTCAAATTGGTACTTGTGGGTTACTAGTAGTGTTAATTACTCCTTGTAGTTGATGCTAGTTGGTTTATTTGGTGGAAGATCATATGTTCAGATCCTTTATGCATATTAATACCCCTCTGATTATGAACATGAATATGATTTGTGAGTAGTTACATTTGTTACTGAGGACATGGGAGAAATCTTGCTATAAGTAGTCATGTGAATTTGGTATTCGTTCGATATTTTGATGGGATGTATGTTGTCTTTCCTCTAGTGGTGTCATGTGAACGTCGACTACACGACACTTCACCATTGTTTGGGCCTAGGGGAAGGCATTGGGAAGTAATAAGTAGATGATGGGTTGCTAGAATGATAGAAGCTTAAACCCTAGTTTATGAGTTGCTTCGTAAGGGGCTGATTTGGACGCATATGTTTCATGCTATGGTTAGGTTTACCTTAATACTTCTTTTGTAGTTGAGGATGCTTGCATTAGGGGTTAATCAAAAGTGGGATGCTTGTCCAAGGAAGGGCAGTACCCAAGCACCGGTCCACCCACATATCAAGTTATCAATGTACCGAACGTGAATCATATGAACGTGATGAAAACTAGCTTGACGATAATTCCCATGTGTCCTCGGGAGGACTTCCCTTTATATAAGAGTTTGTCCAGGCTTGTCCTTTTCTACAAAAAGGATTGGGCCATCTTTCTGCACTTTATGTACTTTTATTACTTGCTACCCGTTACAAATTACCTTATCACAAAACCATCTATTACCAATAATTTCAGTGCTTGCAGAGAATACCTTACAGAAAACTGCTTATCATTTCCTTCTGCTCCCCGTTGGGTTCGACACTCTTACTTATCGAAAAGACTATGATAGATCCCCTATAGTTGTGGGTCATCACGCTGCAGACGTGTTCCACCTCTCCGTCGTCGACCACCGCTTCGCCATGCTGAAGAAACCGAGCTCGGACGCCACAAATCGACCGCCTCGACTCCGTCTTCAAGCTTCGGTCGCCCGAGATCGCCGTTGCCGTCTTGCCCGCGTTGGACCTCCCCCGAGCTCGCTGAGGCCTCCACCGGAACCGCTGTGAGCCCCGCCGTCGTTCCCCCCTCTCCGTTCCATCGTTCGCGTGTCGTAGCCGCACTAACCACCGGACCCGAGCGGTCGCGCCGCCGTGGATCCTCACCGTCATGGCCAGAGCCACTGCAGCTCGCAACCACGCACGTCACCTTGCTCCTGGAGACGCGGAGGCTTTAGAGCCCCTCACCTCGCTCTCCCGTGCCCTGTAGCACCAAACCCGCACACCATCAAACTCCGGCCGCCACCGCGAGCTCTGCTCCGCTTCGACCACCCCACGGCCTCCCGCGTGTTCCACGCGATGCACGTGAGCCTGGGCACCGTGTAGGTGGTCTCTTCTGCATGATTGGTCATCGGAGGGAGTTTTCCGAGCCCCTCTGCCGCGGCTGTCATCGTTGGCGGCTAACCGCCGGTCATTTTGACTGGGTTTGACCCACCTTGACCACGGCTGGACCCCCCTGTGTCCATGACATGTGGGGCCGGCCTCTGACTAAATTAGTTTAGGGTTATAATTAGTGCTAACTGCCACTATTAGAGATTAATCACCCCGCTAACTAAACCCTGTGCCACTGACACTAGGACCCACTACCCAGTTAATCCACGGTTCAAGTCCAAACCTTTTTAATTAAAGCTACAACAGCTGACATGCGGGCCCCATAGGTCAAGTTTGACCTGGATCGGCCCTGTTGACCAGATGACGTCAGCATGACCTAGTGTTGACGCAGTTAACATTTTCTGGATTAATAGTAATCCAGGAAATTCCATAAAATGTTATAAACTTCAAAAATTCATGTAAAATCAACCGTTACTCCAAATGAGATAATTTATATATGAAAAATGATCAGAAAAATCCAATCTATCCATCTATACCTTTTTCATGCATGTTAGAGCAACGTATAGCTGCTGTTTAGGACCAATCATATAAATGGCATTTGAATATATACATATGGAGTTTGAATTTGAATCTTGGATTAACACCAACTTCATTTAACCTGTTGCTAGTTGCATTAGCTCAAATCACAGCATATTGACATGTCATGAACATGCATCATATTTTTTGCATTGCATTGATTGTGTTCTTCCTCGATTGCTGGTATTTGTCCCCTCTGAGTAGACATGGTTCCGACGATGAGTTCGATGATATCGATGAAGAGCTATAATATCTTCAGAAGTGCCAGGCAAGCAAACCCCCCTTGTTCATTCTGGTACAATCCCACTCTCTTGCTCCTGCTCTCTTTTACTTCATTAGCACAACAACGATTCAACTGTTACATGCTGCGGTAGTTGAACTCCTTTCCTCTGCATGACCTGGTATTGCCACAGTAAATAGATGAAACCCACTAGCATGAGTAGGAGTTGTTTGAGCCCTGATGTGCCTACTCATTCATGATTGTTTGTCATGCCTGCTACTGCTTAGAGTTGAGTCAGGTCCGATTCACCGGTGATGAATTGGAATGTGGTGAACATGTCCTACTGTTGAGAGCTAAGTGTGTGAACACGATTTGGTAAAGGTAGCAGTGAGAGGCCATGTAGGATTACATGGTGGGTTGTCTCATTGAAGCCGTTCTCAGGAACTGAGTTCTGTGTTTGTGATCCATGAACAACTACTACCACACGTTGGGCCCTGAAATATGACCCCGCTCGACTTATTAACCTCCCGTGTCCTTTGTCCAGGAGTTGCAAGTAGTTTCTGGTGTTTGTAGTATGCTAGAGGCCGTGTGCAGCGCTGATCCGAGGGGTGGGCTGTGATGCGGTAGGCACGTGGCCCGGTGTACCGAGTCGCCCGTTTGGTGCCTCAGGAACCCTGCACACATCGTTCAGGGCCGTAAGTGGAAACCTCGGCCGGACTCCCTTCGGATGGTACCTGAATAGGCGATAAAACTGGACTAGGGACTTGTGTGGTTAGTTAGGTCGTGGTCTACACCCATGTCGGCTTTCGCTTGAAGTCTGCCGAGCACATGTCATGTGCAAATGCTAAGTGGTGGAAACATGCGTGAAGAAGTACACCCCTGCAGGGCAATAAATGATCTATTCGAATAGCCGCGGCCGTAGTAAAGGACTTCTGGGTTGCCTATACAGTTCATAGACAAGTGAAAGTGGATACTCTAAAATGCGCAAGATAAGCGTGAGTACTATGGATGGCCTTCTCGTAGGGAGACGGGAGCGGATCCATAGTGGTGTATTGATATGGTGAATATGTGGACTCGTGTAGGCCACCTCGAAAGAGTTACTTGTAGTCGTAGTTCAGGATAGCATCCGAGTCAAAGCTGGCTTGCTGCAGTTAAACTCCACCACCCCTTTGTTGATACCGGTGCATATGTAGCTAGATCTGATGTAAGTCTTGCTGGGTACATTTGTACTCATGTTTGCTTAATTTATGTTTTTGTAGAGAGACTTCAGTCTCGCTAGTAGTTCCGCGTGGACTTCGATGTTTAGCTCGTTACCTCAACTATGATCTTGTGCCCTCGGCAGGGTCTTGTAGATAGCCAGGCTTCTCGACCTTTTTCATTTGTAGTTGTCTGTACTCAGACAAGTTAAGCTTCCGCTTGTGCTTGTTGCTTGTTTGACTTGAATGCTGGGTCATCAGACCCATGCTTGTAATATCTGGCTCTTCGGAACCTAATGAATAAATACTTTGAGTCGTAGAGTTTTGTTGTGATGCCATGTTGTATTTGCACATATCGAGCATATTGTGTGTATGATTTGAAATTGTTGGTATGTCTGGGACCCGACAACCTAGTTGTTTATCTTTGGTAGCATGTCTAACCGGGAAATGTCTCCTAGTGCTTCCATTGAGCCATGGTAGCTTGCTACTGCTCCGGAACACTTAGGCTGGCATGTTTCCTTCTTCGTTCATGTGTCTGTCCCTTCGGGGGAATGTCACGCGGTGTCTACCGGAGTCCTGTTAGCCTGCTACAGCCTAGATTCACTCACTGATGACCGACACGTTCGTTGTTGGGTCGTGTATGTCTGTTCCTGTAAGTTAGTGCGACTTTGGGTTTACGACTAGTCATGTCAGCCCGGGTTCTCTGTCATATGTATGCTAGCGACACTATCATATACGTGAGACAAAAGGCGCAAACAGTCCCGGGCCAGGTAAGGTGGCACCGATGGGAATACTATGCATGAGGCCGCAAAGTGATATGATGTGTTACATGCTAGATCGGTGTGACTTAGGATCGGGGTCCTAACATTCCTCCTCCTGAGTAGAAAGCAATCTTCTGAACAAAAAGAACTAAATCCAGCTCTGTATAATTGTTGCAACCCTTAGCCACAAAGGTAGGATACCAAACAATACAGTGTCTTTCCACTAACAACTTTTTCGGTGAAACATCACGCCCGGCCTCTTAACATTTTTAAACCATTTTTTACATCTCCCGCTTCGTGTTTCGAGGCACAACCTCTATTGGCATATCTTGTCAAAACAGAGATCGTGCCCGCCCATTACGGGATCCTCATCAATATAGTTTTGGGTAATCCAACCTTCCATTCGCACGACCGCTTGGGAAGAGGCGGGTTTTAAGGCTTTGAGGGGGGAGCGTTTGATATTCACAGCCTATATAAGAGGATAAATATTCCCTTATTTTCCCCATGCCTTCTTCCTTCTCTTGTTTTCCCATCTTCGAGCTCCAGTGCCCAAACTTCAATATTTCCCACCGCCACCAGCTTCTCCAGCCATGTTTGGATCCGGTTCAAAGGGCAAGTGGGAGGCCTCCTTCGTCACCGAGAAGGACATCAATGAGCTCCGGGAGGCGGGGTATCTATCTGCAGACATCGCGTACAGGCTCCCTGCCAAGAACCATGTCATCCCCACCCCGGAGCCCGACAAAAGGGTTGTATTCATCCCCCACTTCCTCCGCGGGCTAGGGTTTCCCCTCCACCCCTTTGTCCGGGGCCTCATGTTCTACTACGGGATAGATTTCCATGATCTAGCCCCGAATTCTTTCCTTCACATGTCGGCGTTCATCGTCGTGTGTGAGGCGCTACTCCGCATCCCGCCACACTTTGGCCTATGGCACAACGTCTTCAATGTGAAGCCGAAGGTGGTCGATGGGCAGCATGCGGACTACGGCGGCGCCATGCTGAGCAAGCTCACCAACGCCCTTTGGCCTATGGGGGCCTTCGTGGAGTCTGTCAAGGTATGGCAGCAGGAGTGGTTCTACATCACCGAACCCCGCGACGCCAAGTGGGCAGCCAGTCTTGAGTTCAGATCCGGGGCCCCTATGCGGCTCACCTCATGGACCGCTAAGGGTCTGGACTGGGGATCCATAATAGAAGTGTTGAACTATTGATGCTGCAAAAGTGCATCACAAACATGATAAGCAAGAACACCAGTCTCACTAACGTGATTCAAGTGATGCTCTTCCGCCAGATTCTTCCCTGTCAACTCCGGCCCTCTCACATGTGGGAGTTCAATCTGGAAGATCCTCGGACCTTGAAGCACTTCGTTGGCACAACGCACGAATACATCTGGAAGCTGCTGTTCAAGGACCAAAAAACATGGCCGAAGGAGATCAAAGACATTGGTCTCGACAGCGAGAATCCGGTCACACCGGTGAGTATGATTTCCCAAATATATATTCGGTCATAAGTTCCTCAAACATAATGAGTTTCTATCTCTTGTACAGGGCTGGATAGCAAAGGCGGAGCAGATTAAGTGTCCGGTCCTGCTTCCTGAAGACCCGGCCGAACCCCAGCTGACAAAGATGCTGGTCCCGGCACCCTATTAGGTGCCGGAGAAGAAGGCCAAAAAGAAGAAGGGCAAGGAGGCCAAGGGCGGCCTCCACCACAAGGGTCCTTCGGACGCAGTGTCTCGAGAGACCAAAATCCCCTCCTCCCACAAGGGAGATGAAGACGGATAGGAGGAGGAGGCGGCGGAAAGCAACTCCCCTCTTAAGGGGAAGAAGAAGAAGAGGGCAGCCTCCACAGACCCAGAGGAGGAGGCGCCCAAGAGGGGGAAGATGGACCTGTCGGATGGTTCGGATTCGGAGGCCGAACCCATCCCCAAGAGGCTTCCCAGGGTGAAGCCCCTGGCCGAATCGTAAGTAGCCAAAGATCTATTATATGTCTTCGGTCCACTATACTTTTATAATATAACATATTATATTGTGTATCTTTCAGCCCTGCTCGCGACCTCCCAACCCTTCACTACCTAAGGGGAGTTCTCTACCACCAGAGATGGCAAAGAGCGAGACGCCCCCGCGAGCCCCTTCGCCAATCATCGCGAATGACACGGAGGTGTTGTCCTGAAGGTCCTCTCCAGGACGCGGAGAGGTGGGAGAGGCTGGCAAGACGGCGCCCGAGGGTGATACCTCGGCTACCGAAGACATGGGGGTGCGACCCCCATGGCGACCGACGGCGGGGGCCCTGACCAGGCCGGCCCCCAGCCGAACATTATTCCGGAGACCAATGTGGCTCTGGAATCGGGCGAGCAACCCCCTTTGGAGGAGGAGGGAGCATTAGCTCCAGCAGTAGCCTCCACTAATCCGGAGGCGCCGAATAATATGGTGGAAGCACTGCGACGTGCTTCCATCATGGAGGAGCATCGCACCCTGATGGGTGCGGTGGTAGAGAAGGTTCAATCTGCCAAGCGCGGGATAAACGAAGCCTTCACCAGCCTGTTAGCAGGCTTCGAGGTATGCGACGTAATGCTCTAGACGCTTTTTCATATGAAGGAAATATGCCTATATGTAGATAGTAGCCCCTGAGACTCTGTCCAGTGCTGGAAAAGCTGGACAGAGGATCACATAGTATTCGGAAGAGGTGACATACTTTTCTATTTATGACATGCTTCCCTGTTGGCGGTGACCACCCAGGCCGCCGAGGTTTCTGAGCTTAATCGAAAACTGAAGTTGGCCGATGATGAAATCGACCGCATTAACAAGCGGTTCGATGAGACGCAAGGTATGTGTGTATTTTTAAAGAGTTTGATCATATATCTGTAATAATATGCAAATTGGGAGTTGAGCCCATTTACTACTGTGATTATGAATGCAGTTGGCACGGCCGAGGTCGAGACCCTCAAGAGCGCCCTTACCCAAGCGAAGGAGGAGGCGAAGGCAAACAGGGTAGCCGTTGATAAAGTGGCTACAGAATTGAAGACCGAACAGGTCGCCCACCGCCGGCACGAGGAGAGGGTGGCAGAAGTAGAGCAAGAACTGAAGGACGCCATCGGCAAGTGCGAGACCTTGGAGGAGAAGACAACGACCCAAGCGGCCGAACTCGCCAAGGCCCTCCAGGAGTCAAAAGAGGCACGAACCGAGGCCCAGAGTGCTCATGAAGAGATCTGGCACGCCAAACAAATATCGATGGGTAAGCCCTTTCTTCTGTAGAGTATATTTGTGGGTAAAGGATATGCCTTGCTCACTCGTCTGTGGAGTTCTCTAGATTACTTTGCGGATCTGCCGAGGAGCGCCGCCGATGCTGCGCAGTTCTTCCGAGCCCACAAGGGGAACTCGACAGAGAAGTTGTTCTGGTCTCAGTTCATGGCGCCGGAGCACCCGTCGATGTTGAGCAACCAGATGAAGCAACTGTCGGAGCTGCATAGGAGTCCGGCCTGGCCATGAAGGATCTCATAGTCCAGCTCTAGCCAGCCGAACCCATTCCTAGCAGCTACTTCATCTTGGTGAGGCGACTCGTCGATGCGCTTCCCCGAGTTGGAGCTATGAAGCGCTCGACGTGCATAGAGGGTGCGCCGATGGCATTTTCCCGTGTCAAGATGCACTAGGCGAAGATGAAGGCCACCGATGTCGCAACCGCCGGCCCGCCTGAAGGAAAGGACCACCGCAAGCCAGAGAGGTACTTTGAAGAGGTCCTAGCAGCTGCCCGAATAGTAGAGGTCCAATGCTTAAAGGATGTTATGTTAGAGCGAATGTATGAGGGCTGTTAAAACTGTGTTTTGTGAACCAAAGCTTGTAATATATTTTATGCCTTTATCTGAAGTTATTTTCCTCTTGTGCAACCATTTTAACTCTAAAAGTTTGCCGGTCGTCGGCTTTAGCCCCCACGTAGATGCTACGGGGGTGTTCGGTATAGCGCGTGATCACACTTGACCCAATGTCTTGGTCCATAAAGGAGGTGTCTGCACAACGAACTAGGCAATCAGAATATGCGGCTTTATTACTTTCACTTAGCCATAGGAGTTTGATAGTGGGGCTAAGTACTAGCCCCTGGTGCGTAAGCGGCCGTCCGGACTAGGATGCCTTTGTTGCATGACTGGGTGAAGATTAGCCCTTCGTATAACACAGAGTAAATCATGAATGATTTGTAGTAAGTCACTGAATCGCCGACCAGCTCTCGCCATATCATGACAATCAGTTTTCGGCTTTCTCTACTAAGGTATTTGACCGGATGAACCAGAAACACAATCACAGTAGTTCTCCCTTTACTACCTTAGCCGAACTAGCGGAACGTAAGGTGGTAACCACAGGAGCCGGGCAACCCAACTATAGACCAAAGACATGATTCGGAGCTGATGCATATAGTGCAATATTCGGGATGCCGGAGTATACCCCAGAAGAGTTCGGACTTTTGAAAATATACGCGGCTGAGTAGAGCCCCCGACATTTAGGCCGGACCGAAGTATATGTGGAAATCTGAAGGAAGGAGGGAATACAGATTATAAAATAAGCCCATACCGAACAGGGGTTGGCGATAAGCTGCTTCCTTGATATTCTGATTAATACGTCAAGACGTGCTATTATAGATAATGCCATAAACATCAAGGCCATTTTACATGCCAAGAATTTGTACACAAGGGAAGTTGTATACAGGGCCTAAAAAGAGAAGGTAGTCTTAAAGATCCCATTGATGCCATGCCGCACGTCTGCGTCATTTCTCCTTGGTAGAAAATCCTTTGAGAGGAGCAATCGACGGGCGTTTATACAAAAAGGGTCTGGAAAAGAGCCCTTGCACGACCGTAGGCTGACTAGGTTTTAATTAGCCTGTAATATGGGGGAGAAAGAAAAGAAAGAAGAAAAAAGTTAAGGTCCAAATAGGGTCGAGCCGAACTATAGACCTTGTTGATACGTCTCCAACGTATCTATAATTTTTGATTGCTCCATGCTATATTATCTACTGTTTTGGACTATATTGGGCTTTATTTTCCACTTTTATATTATTTTTGGGACTAACCTATTAACCGGAGGCCCAACCCAGAATTGCTATTTTTTTTGCCTATTTCAGTGTTTCGGATAAACAGAATATCAAACGGAGTCCAAACGGTATAAAATCTTCGGAAACGTGATTTTCTCGCCAAACATGATGCAGGAGACTTGGACCCTACTGCAAGGGATCAAAGAGGTGGTTACGAGGGTGGGGGCGCCCCCCCCTAGGGCGTGCCCCTGCCTCGTGGGCCCCTTGATGCTCCACTGACGTACTCCCTCCTCCTATATATACACACGTACCCCCAAACGATCAGAATCGGAGCCAAAACCCTAACTCCATCGCCGCAACTTTCTGTATCCACTAGATCCCATCTTGGGGCCTGTTCCGGAGCTCCGCCGGAAGAGGGCCGTCATCACGGAGGGCTTCTACATCATCCTAGCCCCTCGGATGAAGTGTGAGTAGTTTACCTCAGAACTTCGGGTCCATAGTTAGTAGCTAGATGGTGTAACGCCCCAAGACCGGAGCTTCAGATGCCTTCCAGGGTTTCCGGGTTTCGTCGTGTGATTTGTTTGGTTCTTTGCATTCATCATTGCATCATGTGCATTGCACCATGTCATCATGCCATCATGTCATTTCTTTTCTTAACTCAACTAAATAAATGGCATGGACCTTTGATCCATTTAAACCGAGGGAATTCACCTGGTGACTTCTCTTTATAACATACCCTCCCGATAGTAGGGAGCTATATTAAATATTCCATTTGTTGGAATTCACCAGAACACACTTGCAAAATAAATCTCAATGCTTTTGTTATCACAACTCTTGGCCTCTAACTTTGCTATTTAATCTTTCATCATATTCCGAGGTTCCTCCAAAAATCCGAACATTTCTGGATACTCCTAAAACCTCGTCCTAGTTCAAATCTTTTGTATTAAATTTCAATGAGTTTGTTTTAAACTCTTCTTTTTCGCGTGAAACATCTTTTCTTGGGCTAAGTATAATTCTTAGGCTCAGTAGGAGTAGTTTTAGTATTTTCTAAAACCCCTAGCCTTTTCTTTCCTTCCTTTTTCCTCCTGTCTACTTCTTTGTAAATGGGAAATAGCAAAAGGTTGGGTTTTTTATCCGAAGCAGCAACTGGCCGGCCCATCTGCAGGTCCAGCCGACCCCCCTCCTAATCCCTCTCTAGGCCCATTTCCTTCCTCGCGGCCCACCTGGATCCAGCCGGCCTCTAAGCCTAAGGCCCAGCCAAGGCCATCTCTAATCCTAACCCTAGCCCGTTCGATCCCTCGCTCTCCTCTCGATTTCCCTCTCCCTCGTCTCCCTCCGCCGTGGTGTACCTAAATGAGGGAGAACTAAATAACTTATTGTGGTGTTTCATCAATATGCAACTCGTTGCATATTGATCTCCACTTAATTTGTAGAATTGCTTGTGCACTTTGCCATGCCATGTATCTTTAAACCGGACATGCATCATACTTGTTTGCGCATCATGCCATGTTCATGTGATGGTTGTTTATTATGTTGTTTGCTCCTTTCCGGTGTTGCTTCTTCGGGCTAGTTCCGATAACGTCGCGTTTGTGAGGATCCGTTCGTCTACGTCCGTTTGTCTTCTTCATGGACTCGTTCTTCTTCCTTGCGGGATTTCAGGCAAGATGACCATACCCTCGAAATCACTTCTATCTTTGCTTGCTAGGTGCTCGCTCTTTTGCTATGCCTATGCTGCCATACCTACCACTTGCTATATCATGCCTCCCATATTGTTAAGCCAAGCCTCTAACCCACCTTGTCCTAGCAAACTGTTGTTTGACTATGTTACCGCTTTGCTCAGCCCCTCTTATAGCGTTGTTAGTTGCAGGTGAAGATGAAGTTTGTTCCATGATTGGAACATGGATATTTTGTTGGGATATCACAATATCTCTTATTTAATTAATGCATCTATATACTTGGTAAAGGGTGGAAATCTCGGCCTTATGCCTGGTGTTTTGTTCCACTCTTGCCGCCCTAGTTTCCGTCATATCGGTGTTATGTTCCCGGATTTTGTGTTCCTTACGCGGTTGGGTTATAATGGGAACCCCTTGACAGTTCGCCTTGAATAAAACTCCTCCATCAATGCCCAACATTGGTTTTACCATTCGCCACCTAGCCTTTTCTTTCCCTTAGGTTCTGCAGACTCAAGGGTCATCTTTATTTTAACCCCCCCGGGCCAGTGCTTCTCTAAGTGTTGGTCCAAGTGAGCAATGTCCGGAGCTACCAGGGGCAACTCTGGGCTGGCCCACCCGACGTCTTGCTCATCTGGTGTGCCCTAAGAACGAGATATGTGCAGCTCCTATCGGGATTTGTCGACACATCTGGGTGGCTTTGCTGGTCTTGTTTTACCATTGTCGAAATGTCTTGTAACCGGGATTTCGAGCCTGATCGGGTCTTCCTGCTAGAAGGAATATCCTTCGTTGACCGATAGAGCTTGTGATGGGCTAAGTTGGGACACCCCTGCAGGGATTTGAACTTTCGAAAGCCGTGCCTGCGGTTATGGGCAGATGGGAATTTGTTAATGTCCAGTTGTAGAAAACCTGAAGTTGACCTTAATTAAAATGCACCAACCGCGTGTGTAACCATGATGGTCTCTTCTCGGCGGAGTCCGGGAAGTGAACACGGTGTTGGAGTTGTGCTTGACGTAGGTTGTTCTAGGATCACTTCTTGATCATAGATTTCTCGAACTTGCTTTGCCTTCTCTTCTCGCTCTCTTTTGCGTATATGTTAGCCACCAAATATGCTAGTTGCTTCCTGCAGCTCCACCTCATACCTTTTACCCTTCCTATAAGCTTAAATAGTCTTGATCGCGAGGGTGTGAGATTGCTGAGTCCCCGTGACTCACAAATACTTCCAAAACCAGCTTGCAGGTGCCGTTGAAGCGTTCAGATGACGCAACCAAGCTCAAGGAGGAGCTCAATGAAGATCTTGTCCTTTTGTGTTGTTTCGTTCTAGTTGATCAGTAGTGGAGCCCAGTTGGGGTCGATCAGGGATCTGTGTAGCATTTGGGGTAGTCTTCTTTTATTTTGGTTCTGTAGTCGGACCTTGATTGTATCTGGATGATTAATGCTTTATTCATGTAATTTTGTGAGGTGGCGATTATAAGCCAACTATGTATTTTTCTCCCTTATGTATCACATGGGTTGTGTGAAGATTACCTCACTTGCGACATTGCTTTCAATGCGGTTATACCTCTAAGTCGTGCTTCGACACGTGGGGGATATAGCCGCATCGAGGGCGTTACAAGTTGGTATCAGAGCCATCCCCGACCTTAGGAGCCCCCTGCTTTATCGAGTCGCTGGCGTTGTTGAGTCTAGAAATGATTTGAGTCATTTAGGAATTATATATCGGAGAGTTAGGAATTCTTTTTACTCCTCAGTCCCTTCGTCGCTCTAGTGAGGCATCCTGACGTAGAGTTTTGACTCTTCTCTTCTCAAATTTCACTAATTGTTTTTAGGATCACGCGGGTATCTTGGAATCGTTCCGATGGTTTTGTGACGAGAACATTGTTTTTGGTGCCTCCTGTCGTTTAGGGGTTGTGGCAGTGTCCCAGGGAGTTGAGCTCCGAGGTGTTGTCGTCACAATTTTATCGTTGCAGTTCTGGAATACCTGAGATTAGTTTCGCCGACATCGAAAATCTCTTTTATGCAGTTGTTGGTGAGATAACCTCGACGCCACCCAGTACTGGGGCGGGAGTTCGGGAGTATTGCCATAACTCGTATAACAGATGCTTTTCGAAGGTTGAGGTAGACGATTTCTGAAGGTTTCTTGGTTATGTGTTGAAGGATGGATACAGCTGGATGTAGGATTTGTTAGTTTTGGGTGAGATATTATGCTTCCCCTGTATCCCCAACACCTGATTGCATAACCGGAAAATTTCGGGAGTTTATAAGTGGGAATTCAAGTAGCTCTTAGGATATCTTTTCGATAGATGTATGATATGAAATTGGGGTTCGACGTCTAGTAGTCCGCCTATTCACGGTTGATTTTACAATGGTCTTGTTGTGTCTTAAAGAGTCCTTGGCTATGCCGACTCGGGGATGCTTCGTATGTCATGTGCACTGCCTTGTACATGATGGTGATGTACGATCGAGCCCGTGTAGGCCCCACCACGAAAACTTCAGACGAAATCTCTATCATATGTTTATTCCAGCTTATTTTCCAAGCCAATCCTTTGTTTTTTGTTTTCAGTTGTGGTATTCGAGTTGCTTCGAAGTCAAATGTTGATTCCATACCTTTCCTAAGCGGTGTTCTCATACTCCTATGCGGATACTAATCCTTCATGATAATCGAGATTGTCATGTCAATCCTTTTCACCGATGTTTTTTCTCTTCAAGTGAATCCGATCATCTCTACATCCACAAGATCTATTACTAGTTCTTCTCAACGGTATTGTCTTCAACCGTTCCAAGTTGACTTTGTTTTCCCACCCACCCACCCTTTTTTCTTCAAGGACTCAGATTTCTTAATCAAGTATCCATTTTATTCTTGTGAAGTCTCTTCATTCTTTTCTTTCAATGTTCGTATCCGGTGATTCTCATGAAGATTCTAACGGAGCTTCAAGTTCATCATTCTTTGTTCTTTTTCTTCTTCGGTGGATTGAATTCAAGCTTTGTTGGTCATATCCTTTCCTTGTTTCAAATGCCTTCTCATACCGATGCACCTCATAATAATTCACTTCTCGCTATTCTGTTGTTCCGGAGTGCTGAAAATATCTCGGATGATTCGTTTCCATTCTCAATCCGTTCAAGATATTTCGAGGATGTTATCTCATTCAAGCCTTTTAATTCAACCGGCGCAATATCTCTTTTAAATCGTTCTATGGTGTATCTTTTGAGTGGGCCCTAACCCACAGGTCTTTTTCCAGGGTCTTACCTGACTCCTCTTATTTTCCTGGAGCTATCCTCAAATTTCTTTTCGGAGTATGACGTAAGAATGATTCATATCAGTCATATGTATTTCTCCAAGATCTTTCAAATTCTTTTCACCGTTGGCTCAACCTTTCCATTTTTCATACCAGAGTATCTCAACAATTTGGTGGTGCTTCTCATTGTCATTATCAACATTTGAAGACCGAAGAAGAGTTTTCCTCCAAATCTTATCCGTTCTCTCAAAGATTCGTCATTCTAGCTTGTTGCCATCCTCTCATAATTGTTTTGATTGTGAGAGTTCTTTTCACCTATCCGGAGAAATTCAAGATTCTTTTCAATTTGATTCTCCGGAGCACATCTTTTCATAAGACTTATGCATTCTCAGCCTTCAGCTCTCGTTCTCCAAATCTTACCGGTGCATCACTCAAATATTCTCTAATAAGTTCGAGATCTATTCGTCCTCATGTATCAAATTCCCTCAAGTATCGTCTTTCATTTTCCAATTCTTTCCGGTGATTTGTGTCCTTGCCACTTTCATATTTTTCAATTCTTACGGTGGTTCTTCCAAGATCTCTCTTCCTTGGCTATCATATCAATTCTTTCGTTGTTTCAAATTATACCGGTGGTTCATTGAAGACCTTCTCAAGTTTGATTTATATCTCTCTTAATCTTTTCAATGAGAATAAGTAGTATGCCAAACCCATTGTTTGTCATCAATTTAATTGGTGAAGGATGAGCATAATGTAATTCTTATTCTTGTTTCATCAAGTAAACTCAATTCCCTATTCCGGAGGCTCATCAAATTCCTGATTTCAATTGTCTCATCTTCTCTTTTTCCCGGAGTTCCAACCTTTTTCAATTATTTCACCACGGAGATTCATTTAAATCGGTACATGGATTCTCCTTGTGTTTTCAACTTCTCTTTCCTTCCGTTTGATCATTCTTTTGTTTACCCGAGTTCTTCATGAAGGTTCTACGTTATGGTTCATCAAGGATTTAATTCCTTCTCGAAGTGTTCATTGAGATTCTTTTCAAAGGAGCTCAAGCATTCTCCATCTTGCAATCCGGAGTGCAATTCTTTCTATCGTATCATTGGAGGTGGTATTATGTCATTCTTGATAATTTTAGTTCATGTTTCATGATTCACAGGTTGTTAAAAATGGGGTATTTTAAATCCATCAACCTCTTCGTTGGAGTTATCTTGGGTTATATTTCACCTAAAGCCTTCCCTAAGGTTTGTTGCAATTATGGTGCTTATAAATGATCCAAGTTCTTCATTTATCCTCCTAGTGAATAATCTTCTCGTCTCCTTGTTCATATCAATCCAATTTATTGTTTCCGTCAGTGGCAGAATTTCACCTCGTAGTTTTGAGATGTTCTTCATAAGCCCACTACAAGCTTACTCTTTTCGTTGTTGGTTTCCAACAACTCCGTTCGACCATTCTCCTAAAGAGGCTTTTTCAAGCTCATTTGAGGTAGAACATGTTGCTTTCTCCTCCGTTCTTTTGATTCCATTCCTATATTTGTTCCAGAGGCATTGTGATGTTGCTCTCTTCGACCCATCATCTTGTTTTGTCAAGTTCAGATTCTATGCCTTCCATTTCCAACCAGAGTGTTGTCATAATTGATCCTTATCGTTCTTTGTACATCTCGTTTCAACCGGAGTGCTTGTATGTACTTCTTGTCCATTGCAACCCTTTTTTATGTAATTCAACCTACAAGGTTCTCGTAATGTTCCTTGTTTCTCTTTCTAGCGGAGTGTTGTCTACGTCGATCATCTCCGTTATATTATTTTCTCAAAATGGTTTAACCTCTCAAGGTTCTTTGGTTTCACTCGTTTGTCAAAGAAGCAACTTAGTTTTACCTCTTCTCTTTCTCTCCCGTTTTCCCTCCGGTGCCATTCTAGATCTCGGGACGAGATCCTCTCGTAGTGGTGGAGTGTTGTAACGCCCCAAGACCGGAGCTTCAGATGCCTTCCAGGGTTTCCGGGTTTTGTCGTGTGATTTGTTTGGTTCTTTGCATTCATCATTGCATCATGTGCATTGCACCATGTCATCATGCCATCATGTCATTTCTTTTCTTAACTCAACTAAATAAATGGCATGGACCTTTGATCCATTTAAACCGAGGGAATTCACCTGGTGACTTCTCTTTATAACATACCCTCGCGATAGTAGGGAGCTATATTAAATATTCCATTTGTTGGAATTCACCGGAACACACTTGCAAAATAAATCTCAATGCTTTTGTTATCACAACTCTTGGCCTCTAACTTTGCTATTTAATCTTTCATCATATTCCGAGGTTCCTCCAAAAATCCGAACATTTTTGGATACTCCTAAAACCTCGTCCTAGTTCAAATCTTTTGTATTAAATTTCAATGAGTTTGTTTCAAACTCTTCTTTTTCGCATGAAACTTCTTTTCTTGGGCTAAGTATAATTCTTAGGCTCAGTAGGAGTAGTTTCAGTATTTTCTAAAACCCCTAGCTTTTTCTTTCGTTCCTTTTTCCTCCTGTCTACTTCTCTGTAAATGGGAAATAGCAAAAGGTTGGTTTTTTTATCCGAAGCAGCAACTGGCCGGCCCATCTGCAGGTCCAGCCGACCCCCTCCTAATCCCTCTCTAGGCCCATTTCCTTCCCCGCGGCCCACCTGGATCCAGCCGGCCTCTAAGCCTAAGGCCCAGCCAAGGCCATCTCTAATCCTAACCCTAGCCCGCTCGATCCCTCGCTCTCCTCTCGATTTCCCTCTCCCTCGTCTCCCTCCGCCGCACAGACGCAACGCCAGCAAGAGGAGTTTCTCTCGCTCGTCCTCCTCCAGACAGCGTCGCCTCTCTCCTCGCCCTTCCTCTTCCCCGCGCCGCGAGCCCTCGTCCCGTGCCAGATCCCCTCTCCCTTCCATCCTCCTCGCGTGACGTGCACAGGAGAGGGATCTCGATCTCATCTCCTCCCCACGTGCGCTGCTCTCCTGCCCGTTGTCCGGTCTGCCCCCGCACCGAACCTTCTCCTTGACGTCGGCCTCTCTGCACGGCTGCTTCCCCGTGACCCCGAGCTCCATGGCGTCGTCCTCCTTTGCAAGCCATCGTCAGCAACCCTGCTGCTGCAGTTCAGAGGCAAGCCCCTCCGACCGCGCCAACTCCGGCGCCCCTGCAGCCTCTCCTCCGATGCCGGTGAGTAGAGGCCGCCGCCGTACCATCTTGCCGCTGCTCTTATGGTTCTCGGTGACCTCCATGTGCCACTGGACCACTCCTTGCCCCGTTGCCACTTGGTACCATTTCCCGAGCGCATGTCACCTCGACCACCGCCTCGCTACCCTCGTGCGCCTCCGCCTCTGTTGCCTCCGATGGTGGCTGTTTCGTTTTGGGCTTCGTGGAAAAATCCTCTCCGACAAGTGTACAAGTACACAGTGTACAAGTACACAGTGTCGCGTCGAGTATCTCTACCGACGTCCCCTGAATCGACAAGTACCAGCTTCACCACCGAACCAGGACGCCAAGTTCCGCTCCGTACGTGTACGACTACACCAGGTGATGCGACAAGCCCCGACGTGTACATCTACTCCATCAAGACCGGACCGACAAGTACCCCAACGTCTTGTGTACAACACCGTTGCCGAAGACCCGGGTAGCAAAACGTCAAGTACCTATGACCGAAGAACGCCATGTACCTCTCCGAAGAAAATTGAACATGTACCACTACGTCCGGAGGCATCGGATCCGTCAAGTTCCACTACCGTTGTGAACTAATACCGTCGCCAAGATCGTGAGAACCTCTACTTCCTCCTCGAAACATGAATGACTACCGTCGACACCAAGTGACTCAGATTCGTCAAGTCCTTCTACGAAAATGCATACCACTACCGTCGCGAGTACCTCTACCGTCGTCGTGTACCCCCTACTTCCATCACGTCCCGAGAACGTTTACTTCCTCTACTTGGCACCGAACGAGAACCGGCCCGTTTGCACGCTTCGAAGGTATAATGTCGAGATGACCACCTTGGACGAATGTTGTGTGATACGAGATGAACCCCATGTTTGCAGCATGCCCGTTTGTTCCGGCACGACCCTCGGTTGCCATGCCACCGACACATGGGACACCCGGTATCCGGGAGCGCCCCACCTTTCTTTTGCTCGCTCCCGTCACACTTTCTTTTGCACCGACGTCTCAATGAGTTGTAGGAACCGGAATGTTGCCGTGGCACCCCTTTCATTTCCGCCACGATGACAAATGCTTCATAATATGCTCATGTCAACATTTTCTTAAAACTTGCATAAAACTTGCACATGTCATCCGCATCATGATAACAACATTAAAAATGGTTTAAATTGTTGTTTGCATTAATTTGCTAAATGCATATGGAGTTTATCGGATGCGTTGTTTGTTATATCCGGCCCCATTTAAATTGCTTAAATGGTATAGTTTTGTTATGCTTCACATCTTGCCATGTTAACCAACGTTTAATATTGTTGAGTACCTAAATGAGAGAGAACTAAATAACTTGTTGTGGTGTTTCGTCAATATGCAACTCGTTGCATATTGATCTCCACTTAATTTGTAGAATTGCTTGTGCACTTTGCCATGCCATGTATCTTTAAACCGGACATGCATCATACTTGTTTGCGCATCATGCCATGTTCATGTGATGGTTGTTTATTATGTTGTTTGCTCCTTTTCGGTGTTGCTTATTCGGGCTAGTTCTGATAACGTCGCGTTTGTGAGGATCCGTTCGTCTACGTTCGTTTGTCTTCTTCATGGACTCGTTCTTCTTCCTTGCGGGATTTCAGGCAAGATGACCATACCCTCGAAATCACTTCTATCTTTGCTTGCTAGATGCTCGCTCTTTTGCTATGCCTATGCTGCCATATCTACCACTTGCTATATCATGCCTCCCATATTGTTAAGCCAAGCCTCTAACCCACCTTGTCCTAGCAAACTGTTGTTTGGCTATGTTACCGCTTTGCTCAGCCCCTCTTATAGTGTTGTTAGTTGCAGGTGAAGATGAAGTTTGTTCCATGATTGGAACATGGATATTTTGTTGGGATATCACAATATCTCTTATTTAATTAATGCATCTATATACTTGGTAAAGGGTGGAAGGCTCGGCCTTATGCCTGGTGTTTTGTTCCACTCTTGCCGCCCTAGTTTCTGTCATATTGGTGTTATGTTCCCGGATTTTGCGTTCCTTACGCGGTTGGGTTGTAATGGGAACCCCTTGATAGTTCGCCTTGAATAAAACTCCTCCAGCAATGCCCAAGATTGGTTTTACCATTTGCCACCTAGCCTTTTCTTTCCCTTGGGTTCTGCAGACTCAAGGGTCATCTTTATTTTAACCCCCCATGCCAGTGCTTCTCTAAGTGTTGGTCCAACTGAGCGATGTCCGGAGCAACTAGGGGCAACTCTGGGCTGGCCCACCCGACGTCTTGCTCATCTGGTGTGCCCTGAGAACGAGATATGTGCAGCTCCTATCGGGATTTGTCGGCACATCTGGGTGGCTTTGCTGGTCTTGTTTTACCATTGTCGAAATGTCTTGTAACCGGGATTCCGAGCCTGATCGGGTCTTCCCGACAGAAGGAATATCCTTCGTTGACCGTGAGAACTTGTGATGGGCTAAGTTGGGACACCCCTGCAGGGATTTGAACTTTTGAAAGCCGTGCCCGCGGTTATGGGCAGATGGGAATTTGTTAATGTCCGGTTGTAGAAAACCTGAAGTTGACCTTAATTAAAATGCACCAACCGCGTGTGTAACCGTGATGGTCTCTTCTCGGCGGTGTCCGAGAAGTGAACACAGTGTTGGAGTTATGCTTGACATAGGTTGTTCTAGGATGACTTCTTGATCATAGATTTCTCGAATGTGCTTTGCCTTCTCTTCTCGCTCTCTTTTGCGTATATGTTAGCCACCAAATATGCTAGTCGCTTGCTGCAGCTCCACCTCATACCTTTTACCCTTCCTATAAGCTTAAATAGTCTTGATCGCGAGGGTGTGAGATTGATGAGTCCCCGTGACTCACAGATACTTCCAAAACCAGCTTGCAGGAGCCGTTGAACCGTGCAGATGACACAACCAAGCTCAAGGAGGAGCTCGATGAAGATCTTGTCCTTTTGTGTTGTTTCGTTCTAGTTGAACAGTAACGGAGCCCAGTTGGGGTCGATTGGGGATCTGTGTAGCATTTGGGGTAGTCTTCTTTTATTTTGGTTCCGTAGTCGGACCTTGATTGTATCTGGATGGTTAATGCTTTATTCATGTAATTGTGTGAAGTGGCGATTGTAAGCCAACTATGTATTTTTCTCCCTTATGTATTACATGGGTTGTGTGAAGATTACCTCACTTGTGACATTGCTTTCAATGCGGTTATGCCTCTAAGTCGTGCTTCGACACGTGGGAGATATAGCCGCATCGAGGGTGTTACAGATGGCTTCTTCTCTCTCTTTGAATCTCAATACAAAGTTCTCCCCCTCTCTCGTGGAGATCTATTCGATGTAATCTTCTTTTTGCGGTGTGTTTGTTGGGACCGATGAATTATGGGTTTATGATCAAGTCTATCTATAAATAATATTTGAATCTTCTCTGAATTCTTTTATGCATGATTGGTTATCTTTGCAAGTCTCTTCGAATTATCCGTTTGGTTTGGCCAACTAGATTGGTAGTTCTTGCCATGGGAGAAGTGCTTAGCTTTGGGTTCGATCTTGCGGTGTCCTTACCCAGTGACAGAAGGGGTAGCAAGGCACGTATTGTATCGTTGCCATCGAGGATAACAAGATGGGGTTTATTTCATATTGCATGAATTTATCTCTCTACATTATGTCATCTTGCTTAAGGTGTTACTCTGTTTTTAACTTAATACTCTAGATGCATGCTGGATAGCGGTCGATGAGTCGAGTAATAGTAGTAGATGCAGAATCGTTTCGATCTACTTGTCACGGACGTGATGCCTATATACATGATCATGCCTCGATATTATCATAATTATGCACAATTCTATCAATTGCTCAACAGTAATTTGTTCACCCACCGTAGAATACTTATGCTCTTGAGAAAAGCCACTAGTGAAACCTACAGCCCCCGGGTCTATGCTCATCATATCAATCTCCATCACTTTTATATTTTTTTGTTATTTACTTTGCTTTTAATTTTTACTTTGCATCTTTATATCAAAAATACTAAAAATATTCTATCTATCAGATCTCACTCTCATAAGTGACCGTGAAGGGCTTGACAACCCCTAATCGCGTTGGTTGCGAGTAGCTATCGCTTTGTGCAGGTACGAGGGACTTGAGCGTGGGCTCCTACTGGATTGATACCTTGGTTCTCAAAAACTGAAGGAAATACTTACGCTACTCTGCTGCATCATCCCTTCCTCTTTGGGGAAAACCAACGCAAGCTCAAGACGTAGAAAGAAGGATTTCTAGCGCCGTTGCCAGGGAGTCTACGCAAAAAGTCAACATACCAAGTACCCATCACAATCCCTATCTCTCGCATTACATTAGTTGCCATTTGCCTCTCATTTTCCTCTCCCCCACTTCACCCTTGCCGTTTTATTCGCCCTCTCTCTCTATCCTCCCTCTCTATTTGCCTCTTTTGCCTGTTTGCTTTTTGTTTGCTCGTATGGTTAGAATAGTTATTTATTTATTACTAAACAGAGAACCTAAGATCTATGGATCCTCATCCACTTGCTAATATTTTTAAGAGGTCCAATTATGATAAACCAATTGCTAGTGAGTTTTGTGCACTAGATTGTCTTTATGAAGTTTTGCTTGAAATTCGTGAATTTGAAAAGTGTAATGAATTACCTCATGAAGCGATTCACGATAGATCTTTGAATAGAAAGCATGATTGCAATGATTCTATTATAAATTCTATTAATGCCAATTGCGCTAATAATATGCAAAACCCTAAGCTTGGGGATGCTATTTTTGCTATGTCCTCTACTTGTTGCAATGATCATGATTGGGGTGATTCTTCTTTCGATCTTGAAAATTTATTTAAACCCCATGATGAATATGAGATTGATTATAATGTTTTCAATAATATTGAAAGTGGGTTTGGAAGAATGTCAACTTTAGATCCCACATATTTGGAGAATGTTCAATCTTATGAAGTTTTTAATAAAAGTGGGTTTGGAAAGGTCATGACTTTAGTTAATGTTAATCCCACTATTTTTGAAGAGTGTCAACTTTGCATGCATGAGGATCATGTTGAAAATACTTTATGTGATAGCTATTTTGTTAAATTTGATTATGATCCTACATGTAATTATGATGAGAGAGGAAAATATGGTGGTAGAAATTTTCATGTTACTAAATTACCTCTCGTTATGTTGAGATTGCTATTGTTTCTTTCCGTTTCCTTGCATATGCTAGTTTTTGCCTGCCTTGATAATTTGTTTGCCTATAAGATGCCTATGCATAGGAAGTATGTTAGACTTAGATGTGTTTGTCACGTGTTTTATGATGCTCTCTTTGTGCTTCAATTCTTTTCTTTCATGTGAGCATCATTGAAATATTATGCCTAGCTATAAGGCTTTAAAGAAAAGCGCTTGTTGGGAGTCAACCCAATATTTATCCTTGCTGTTATTTAATTAATAAATTTATTTAGCCTCTGTTTTGGTTTTGTTTTTTGTGTTTAATTAGTGTTTGTGCCAAGTAGAACCGTTGGGAAGACTTGGGGAAAGTCTTGTTGAACTTGCTATAAAAAACAGAAACTTTAGCGCTCACGAGAACTGCTGTCATTTTTATTTGAAGAGTGATATTTAGTTAATTCTTTTTTAAGATGATTAATAGATAAATTCCTCACGTCCAGAAATTTATTTTAGAATTTTTGGGGTTCCAGATCTTGCGCTAGCTACAGATTACTACAGACTGTTCTGTTTTTGAGAGATTCTGTTTTTCGTGTGTTGTTTGCTTATTTTGATGAATCTATGGCTAGTGAAATAGTTTATAATCCATAGAGAAGTTGTAATACAGTAGGTTTAACACCAATATAAATAAATAATGAGTTCATTACATTACCTTGACGTGGTCTTTTGTTTTCTTTCGCTAACGGAGCTCATGAGTTTTCTATCTTGAGTTTTATGTTGTGAAGTTTTGAAGTTTTGGGTGAATTCTTTTGATGGATCATGGAACAAGGAGTGGAAAGATCCTAAGCTTGGGGATGCCCATGGCACCCCCAAGATAATCCAAGGACACCAAAGAGTCAAAGCTTGGGGATGCCCCGGAAGGCATCCCCTCTTTCGTCCACTTCCATCGGTAATTTACTTGGAGCTATATTTTTATTCACCAACATGATATGTGTTTTGCTTGGAGTGTCTTGTATTATTTGTGTCTTTGTTTGTTATTATGCCACAATCATCCTTGCTGTACACACCTTTTGAGAGAGCCATACATGAATTAAAATTTAATAAGATGCTCTATGTGCTTCACTTATATCTTTTGAGCTAGATAATTTTGCTTTATGTGCTTCACTTATATCTTTTGAGCTAGATAATTTTGCTCTATGTGCTTCACTTATATCTTTTGAGCTAGATAATTTTGCTCTATGTGCCTCACTTAGATCTTTTAGAGCACGGTGGTGGATATGTTTTAAAGAAACTATTGATCTCTCATGCTTCACTTAAATTAATTTGAGAGTCTCTTAATAGCATGGTAATTTGCCTAATAATAATATGCTTGGTATTCAAGATTTGTGAAACTTTCTTTTGAGTGTGTTGAATACTAAGAAAAGATTGAAGCATGATAATTGTTTTGAGATATGGAGGTGATAATATTAAATTCATGCTAGTTGAGTAGTTGTGAATTTAAAGAATACTTGTGTTGAAGTTTGTGATTCCCGTAGCATGCAGGTATGGTGAACCGTTATGTGATGAAGTCAGAGCATGATTTATTTATTGATTGTCTTCCTTATGAGTGGTGGTCGGGGACGAGCGATGGTCTTTTCCTACCAATCCATCCCCCTAGGATCATGCGCGTAATACTTTGCTTTGATAACTTCTACATTTTTGCAATAAGTATATGAGTTCTTTATGACTAATGTTGAGTCCATGGATTATACGCACTCTCACCTTTCCACCCTTGCTAGCCTCTCTAATACCGCGCAACTTTCGCCGGTATCATACACCTACCATATACCTTCCTCAAAACAGCCACCATACCTACCTATTATGGCATTTCCATAGCCATTCCGAGATATATTGCCATGCAACTTTCCACCATCTAGTTCATCATGACACATCCATCATTGTCATATTGCTTAGCATGATCATGTAGTTGATATAGTATTTGTGGCAAAGTCACTGTTCATAATTCTTTCATACTTGTCACTCGTGATTCATTGCATATCCCGGTACACCGCCGGAGGCATTCATATAGAGTCATACTTTGTTTTAGTATCGAGTTGTAATCATTGAGTTGTAAATAAATAGAAGTATGATGATCATCATTCAATAGAGCATTGTCCCAAAAAAACATGGCCAAAGAAAAAAAGAAGGCCCAAAAAAATAATAAATAAATAAAAAGGGGCAATGCTACTATCCTTTTTTCCACACTTGTGCTTCAAAGTAGCACCATGTTTTTCATATAGAGAGTCTCATATGTTGTCACTTTCATATACTAGTGGGAATTTTATGTTATAGAACTTGGCTTGTATATTCCAATGATGGGCTTCCTCAAATTGCCCTAGGTCTTCGTGAGCAAGCAAGTTGGATGCACACCCACTAGTTTCTTTTGTTGAGCTTTCATACATTTATAGCTCTAGTGCATCCGTTGCATGGAAATCCCTACTCACTCATATTGATATCTATTGATGGGCATCTCCATAGCCCGTTGATATGCCTAGTTGATGTGAGACTATCTTCTCCTTTTTTTGTCTTCTCCACAACCACCATTCTATTCCACCTATAGTGCTATATCCATGGCTCACGCTCATGTATTGCGTGAAAATTGAAAAAGTTTTGAAAAAGTTAGAGTATGAAACAATTGCTTGACTTGTCATCGGGGTTGTGCATGATTTAAATACTTTGTGTGGGGAAGATGGAGCATAGCCAGACTATATGATTTTGTAGGGATAACTTTCTTTGGCCATGTTATTTTGAGAAGACATAATTGCTTTGTTAGTATGCTTGAAGTATTATTATTTTCTATGTCAATATAAACTTTTGTCTTGAATCTTTCTAATCTGAATATTCATACCACAATTAAGAAGATTTACATTGAAATTATGCCAAGTAGCACTCCGCATCAAAAATTCTCATTTTATCATTTACCTACTCAAGGACGAGCAGGAATTAAGCTTGGGGATGCCTAATGCGTCTCCAACGTATCTATAATTTTTGATTGCTCCATGTTATATTATCTACTGTTTTGGACTATATTGGGCTTTATTTTCCACTTTTATATTATTTTTGGGACTAACCTATTAACCGGAGGCCCAACCCTGAATTGTTGTTTTTTGCCTATTTCAGTGTTTCGGATAAACAGAATATCAAACGGAGTCCAAACGGAATAAAATCTTCAGAAACGTGATTTTCTCGCCGAACGTGATCCAGGAGACTTGGACCCTACTGCAAGGGATTAAAGAGGTGGTCACGAGGGTGGGGGGCGCCCCCCCTAAGGCGCACCCCCTGCCTCGTGGGCCCCTCGGTGCTCCACCGACGTACTCCTTCGTCCTATATATACACACGTACCCCCAAACGATCAGAACAGGAGCCAAAACCCTAATTCCACTGCCGCAACTTTCTGTATCCACTAGATCCCATCTTGGGGCCTGTTCTGGAGCTCCGTCGGAAGAGGGCCATCATCACGGAGGGCTTCTACATCATCCTAGCCCCTCCGATGAAGTGTGAGTAGTTTACCTCAGACCTTCGGGTCCATAGTTAGTAGCTAGATGGCTTCTTATCTCTCTTTGAATCTCAATACAAAGTTCTCCCCCTCTCTCGTGGAGATCTATTCGATGTAATCTTCTTTTTGCGGTGTGTTTGTTGAGACCGATGAATTGTGGGTTTATGATCAAGTCTATCTATGAATAATATTTGAATCTTCTCTGAATTCTTTTATGCATGATTGGTTATCTTTGCAAGTCTCTTCGAATTATCCGTTTGGTTTGGCCAACTAGATTGGTAGTTCTTGCCATGGGAGAAGTTCTTAGCTTTGGGTTCGATCTTGCGGTGTCCTTACCCTGTGACAGAAGGGGCAGCAAGGCACGTATTGTATCGTTGCCATCGAGGATAACAAGATGGGGTTTATTTCATATTGCATGAATTTATCTCTCTACGTCATGTCATCTTGCTTAAGGTGTTACTCTGTTTTTAACTTAATACTCTAGATGCATGCTGGATAGCGGTCGATGAGTGGAGTAATAGTAGTAGATGCAGAATCGTTTCGATCTACTTGTCACGGACGTGATGCCTATATACATGATCATGCCTAGATATTCTCATAATATGCACAATTCTATCAATTGCTCAACAGTAATTTGTTCACCCACCGTAGAATACTTATGCTCTTGAGAGAAGCCACTAGTGAAACCTATGGCCCCCGGGTCTATTCTCATCATATCAATCTCCATCACTTTTATATTGTTTTGCTATTTACTTTGCTTTTAATTTTTACTTTGCATCTTTATATCAAAAATACCAAAAATATTCTATCTATCAGATCTCACTCTCGTAAGTGACCGTGAAGGGCTTGACAACCCCTAATCGCGTTGGTTGCGAGTAGCTATCGCTTTGTGCAGGTACGAGGGACTTGAAAGTGGGCTCCTACTGGATTGATACCTTGGTTCTCAAAAACTGAGGGAAATATTTACGCTACTCTGCTGCATCATCCCTTCCTCTTCGGGGAAAACCAACGCAAGCTCAAGATGTAGCACTTGTCCGTAGTGTGCCTCTGTCCTTGCCCAAGGTATTTTAAGTGCATAATTATGAACACGCGGTACGTATGATGCGGTTTTATGAGGCAATCAGCGGAGGAGAAGCTGCTAGTCCAGATCTAGATCCACTGAGCTGTCGTTCTGCACAGTAGGCCGGACTCACTTAGCAGTGTCTGGGGTCTTGGTGATTGATGAAATGTTCGGCTTGATGAGGCCGCTTTGCACCTCGGCTACGAGGGCCACGGTGTGCTCCTCAATACGGAGGAAGCGTTCCATGTTTCCATTGACTATGATAATGCCGCACGGTCCGAGCATTTTGAGCTTTAGATACGCATAATGCGGGACTGCATTGAAACGGGCGAAGGAAGTTCGTCCGAGCAGCACGTGATAACCAATCCGGAAGGGGACAATGTCGAAGATCAAGTATTTGCTTTGGAAGTTATCCGGTGAACCGAAAACTACTTCCAATGTTAACAAGCCCGTACAGCGGGCCTCTACGTCGGGTATCACTCCTTTAAAGGTGGTGTTACTATGCTTGATTCTTGAAGGATGAATACCCATTTTATAGACAGTGTCTTGATAAATCAAGTTAAGACTACTGCCGTTGTTCATAAGGACTCGAGTCAGGTGGTATCCATCAATGATTGGGTCGATTACTAGGGCCACCGAACCTCCGTGACGGATACTGGTTGGGTGGTCCCTACGATCGAAGTTGATTGGACGGGACGACCATGGATTGAATTTGGGGCGACAGGCCCTACGGCGTAGACGTCCCTCAACGCGCGCTTGCACTCCCTCTTGGGGATATGCGTGACGTATACCATGTTCACTGTTTTTACCTCAGGGGGAAATTTCTTTTGTCCCCCTGTGTTCGGTGGGCGGGGCTCATCATTGTCCTCGCTTTGAGGCCCTTTCCCCTTGTGTTTGGTATTTAACTTACGACCTGTTTAAAAACCCAACAGTTTCTATTGGAATGGTTGGCAGGCTTCTCGGGGGTGCCATGAATCTGGCAAGGCATGTCGAGTATCTTGTCCAAATTGGATGGCCCGTCCCTATTCCCTTTGAATGGCTTCTTACGCTGACCTGGTTTAGAGCCACTGAATCCGGCGTTGACCGTTGTATCTTCAGTTTCATCATTGT
Organism: Triticum dicoccoides; assembly: GCF_002162155.2. Lineage (NCBI taxonomy): Eukaryota > Viridiplantae > Streptophyta > Magnoliopsida > Poales > Poaceae > Triticum > Triticum dicoccoides. The sequence continues at coordinate 429,798,109 of NC_041386.1, read as the reverse complement.
TGTTATGATGCTTGTTTTTGTTAGGTCGTGGCCTTCCGTTGCCATCCCTAGCCTCCAAAGTGCCAGGGTCACTGGTACTATTACTTCTACAAGCCAACCAGCTATCTTCGGCCATGCAGAAGCGGGTCATGAGTGTAGTAAGAGTTGCCATAGTCTTCGGCTTTTCCTGACCGAGGTGTCGGGCGAGCCATTCGTCACGGACACTGTGCTTAAAGGCCGCTAAGGCTTCGGCGTTCGGACAGTTGAGGAGTTGGTTCTTTTTGATTAAGAACCAAGTCCAGAATTTGCAAGATGACTCTCCGGCTTGCTAGACTATGTGACTAAGGTCATCTGCGTCCGGTGGTCGAACATAAGTACCTTGGAAGTTGTCTCAAAAAGCATCCTCCAAGTCTTCCTAGCTGCCAATAGAGTTCTCTGGGAGGCTATTCAACCAGTGTCATGCTGGTCCCTTTAGCGTTAGGGGGAGGTATTTAATGGCATGGAGATCGTCACCGAGAGCCATGTGAATATGGAGAATAAAATCTTCAATCCATACAGCGGGATCTGTCATTCCATCGTATGCTTCAATGTTTACAGGTTTAAACCCTTCTAGAAACTGGTGCTTCATTACCTCATCAGTGAAGCACAAGGGGTGTGCGGCGCCTCTGTATCGGGCAACATCATGATGGAGTTCTGATGACATCCGTGTTCGGTTTTCGGCCCAAGGTTGGTTATGCTTATCGCGCCAAGCTTGATGGCCGTCCTCTCGCGTTGGAGCACGTCCCCTTGATCCATAGATTGATCTCGTCTGACCGGCTCTATTGTCCAGGTCCTGATGTAAGTCATAGGTGTAGCCCGGAGCCGCTACCTCTTTGCCTTGACGAGGAGGTGGTGCGGGTTGGTGTCCGGCATAAGCAGTCATTTTGTCTGGTCCATGTGGTGGTTGATCTGGTTCGTCAACGTGATTATATCTTGACGGTATTGGCTCAAGGGCCTCGTCGTCAAATTGTGGTAGTAGCCTACGTTTTGGATAACTCTTTGTTGGGCGCTCGAGACCATATTCTTCGGCAGCCAGGACCTTGGTCCATTTGTCGTTGAGTGTATCCTGTTCGGCTTGAAGCTGATGTTGTTTTTTTAGGCTCCTCGCAGTGGCGATTAGCTGTCGCTTGAAGCGCTCTTGCTCGAGGGGCTCCTCTGGCATGATGAAATCTTCGTTGCCGAGGCTGACATCATCCTCAGAGACCGGTAGATAGTTATTGTCTTCCGAATCCTCATGCTCGACAGGTTCGTCTGGGTTGACTTGTCCTTCCTCCCACTCATCCTGCTCGAGGGAAGGCTCGACGGGGTGGTCGGAGTCTTCGGCGTTGTCCGGGGTGCTATTGTCTCTGGTGCCAGTATTACTGTCCTTTTCCCAACGCGATCATGAGCAGCGCGCTGACGTTGGCGCTTTGGTGGTGCTTCGACGGGCTTGTCCTCAATCGGGTCTTGTGTCCCGTCTTCGTCCTTTTTGGGTGTATCCACCATATATACGTCGTATGTAGAGGTGGCCGTCCAACTCCCAGTGATAGGCGGGTTTTTGCCTGGGTCGGGTCTAGCATCGTCGTCCATACTGTCGATGTCTTCGGAGGCATTGTCTAGCATGTTGGTTAAGTCATTGACAGTGGCTACCAAGTGGGTGGTGGGTGGGACGCAAAATTCCCCACACTCAGTCCCTAGTTCGAGCTGGGCATAGTTTGGAGGTGATAATTCCGTAATGGCGAGAGACCGCATTAAGTCCAGAGCTTCGTTTAGGAGCGAAGGTTGGACAGGTGATCGGGGACCTGCGGAGCTAGGCATGGTAAACCCCACCTGATTGTTCTCAATAGACGCAGACCTTGAGAGTTCGGAGTTAACATCCAGGGGTGAGTCCAGTTCCCGATGACAGGGGGAGTCCTGTTTGATTTCGAGCCTGCTGGTAATATAGTCACCTTTGGGTTTCCGATAGGGAGTTCCGTAGTTGGAGAGGGTTCATCGGGGCTCATGCTCTCGTCTTCGGATAGGGTGGTCCGCTCTGGATCTGAGGCCAGTGCAAGAACGACAGTTGTTTCTTGAACGGAGCCTGATGGTGGATCTGACAGGTTTCCCCCTTGTAGATGAGGAAAAGCGGTCGGGGACGAGAATCCTTCGAATATCAGTGATGTAATTCAGGCCGAACCTGATCTGATGACCAGGGGCGTAGCTATTGATCTGTTCAAGGTAACCAGCTGAATTGGCACGCAGAGCGAAGCTGCCGAACACAAAAAGTTGACCAAGGAGGAAAGTTTCCCCGGAAGCAGCATCGTTGTCAATGATTGAACGAGCCAACGAACCTTCTGCCGACGGCACAGTGGACCTCTCAATGAAAGCACAAATGTCGGTGTCAAAACCGGCCGATCTCAGGTAGGGGTATCGAACTGTGCATCTGAGGATCGAAGGTAACAAGGGACAGGGGAACACGTTGTTTATCTAGGTTTGGGCCCTCTTAATGGAGGTAAAACCCTATGTCCTGCTTGATTGTATTTGATAAGTATAAGGGTTACAAGAGTTCATCTACCTCGAGATCATAATGGCTAAACCCTAGCTATCTAGCCTATATGAATTCTAATAGCCTCTATGGACTAAACCCTCTGGTTTATGTACACACCGGAGGGGCCAAGGGCTGTACAGAGTTGGTTTACAGAGGAAGGAAATTACATGTCCAGACACCAATCTTGCCATCCACACATAGGAGAGTCCTACCCGGACACGGGGGAAGGCCTTCTGCCTTATATCTTCACGGCCCAACAGTCTGGCACATGTCACATAGCCCAAACACCTGGGGACCCCCTAATCCAGGACTCCCTCGGGATCCATTATATCTCTTGTGCAAATTGCTTTATTAAAGGCAGATACATAACTGAGGTGATGATCTTACATGAAGCACTCAACACTACCCAAAGAAAAAAACAAAATGCTATGCTTTTCAAAATGGATTTTGAAAAGGTATATGACAAAATTAAATGGCCCTTTGTACACAAAATGCTTTTCCTTCAAGGTTTTCCTGACAAATGGAATGACTAGATTGTGTCTACAATGAGAGGGGGGCAAGTAGCTATTAAAGTTAATGATGAGATTGGACCTTATTTCCCAACCTATAGGAAGTTAAGGCAAGGAGATGCCTTATCTCCCCTCCTTTTTGACCTTGTTGTTGATGTGTTAGCTATAATTATGGACAAAGCTAGGAAACATGGCTATGTCAAGGGGGTTCAAGAGGAATGTAGTGAAGGAGGAATTAATATGTTGCAATACACCGATGATACTATCTTCCTCCTCCCTGGTGATTTAGATGGTTGATGACCCACAAGTATAGGGGATCTATCGTAGTCCTTTCGATAAGTAAGAGTCTCGAACCCAACGAGGAGCATAAGGAAATGATAAGCGGTTTTCAGCAAGGTATTCTCTGCAAGCACTGAAATAATAGGTAACACATAGTTTTGTGATAGGATAATTTGTAACGAGTAACAAAAGTAAATAAAGTCCAGCAAGGTGGCCCAATCCTTTTTGTAGCAAAGGACAAGCCTGGACAAACTCTTATATGATGTAAAGCGCTCCCAAGGACACATGGGAATATCGTCAAGCTAGTTTTCATCACATTCATATGATTCGCGTTTGGTACTTTGATAATTTTGTATGTGGGTGGACCGGTGCTTGGGTATTGTCCTTACTTGGACAAGCATCCCACTTATGATTAACCTCTATTGCAAGCATCCACAACTACAACAAAAGTATTAAGGTAAACCTAACCATATCATGAAACATGTGGATCCAAATTAGCCCCTTATGAAGAACGCATAAACTAGGGTTTAAGCTTCTGTCACTCTAGCAACCCATCATCTACTTATTACTTCCCAATGCCTTCCTCTAGTCCCAAATAATGGTGAAGTGTCATGTAGTCGACGTTCACATAACACCACTAGAGGAGAGACAACATACATTTCATCAAAATATCGAACGAATACCAAATTCACATGACTACTAATAGCAAGACTTCTCCAATGTCCTCAGGAACAAACGTAACTACTCACAAACCATATTCATGTTCATAATCAGAGGGGTATTAATATGCATATAGGATCTGAACATATGATCTTCCACCAAATAAGCCAACTAGCATCAACTACAAGGAGTAATTAACACTACTGGCAACCCACAGGTACTAATCCCAGACTTGGAGACAAGAATTGGATACAAGAGATGAACTAGGGTTTTGAGAGGAGATGGTTCTGGTGAAGATGTTGATGTTGATTGCCCTCTCCCGATAAGAGGAGTGTTGGTGATGATGATGGCGATGATTTCACCCTCCCGGAGGGAAGTTTCCCCGGCAGAATAGCTCCACCAGAGCCCTAGATTGGTTCCGCCAAGGTTCCGCCTCGTGGCGGCGGAGTCTCGTCTAGAAAGATGGATTATGATTTTTTTTCTCATCGAAAGACTCCATATAGCAGAAGATGGACATCGGAGGGCCACCAGGGGGCCCACGAGGTAGGGGGTGCGCCCAGGGGGTAGGGCGTGCCCCCACCCTCGTGGGCAGGGTGTGGCCCCTTGGTGAACTTCTTGCGCTCAACATTTATTATATATTCTGAAAACGACTTCCGTGAAGTTTCAGGACTTTTGGAGCTGTGCAGAATAGGTCTCTAATATTTGCTCCTTTTCCAGCCTAGAATCCCAGCTGCCGGCATTCTCCATCTTTATGTAAACCTTGTAAAATAAGAGAGAATAGGCATAAGTATTGTGACATAATGTGTAATAACAGCCCATAATGCAATAAATATCGATATAAAAGCATGATGCAAAATGGACGTATCAACTCCCCCAAGCTTAGACCTCGCTTGTCCTCAAGCGAAGCCGAAATCGAAAAATATGTCCACATGTTTAGAGATAGAGGTGTCGATAAAAATAAAATAATGACATGAGGGCATCATGATCATTCTTAGAACAACAACTTATATAATTTTTGTCATATGATTTCTTATGCTAGAGTAATAATTCAATCACAATTTCAAGTATGAATCATAAACTTCATTGAAAACTAACAAACTATAATCTTAGTCATTGGAGCAATTGCAATTTATCATAACATAGGAAAGAGTCAATATAAGAGCTTTTCAACAAGTCCACATGCTCAACTATCATATAGTCTTTCACAATCGCTAACACTCACACAATACTTATGGGTATGGAGTTTTAATCGGACATAAAGAAAGATAGGGGCTTATAGTTTTGCCTCCCAACGTTTTACCTCAAGGGTAATGTCAACAATAATAGTTCAGGAAAACTCACATCCAATTAGCCATATATACCAGGATCTTTCCAACTTGTTGTGCTTGCCAAAAGATAAAATGTAAAAAGGAAGGGTGAAGATCACCATGACTCTTATGCAAGGTAGGAGATGAAAGTAAAAGATAGGCCGTAGAGGGAAGCAGATGTTGTCATGCGCTTTTATGGTTGGATGCACAAAATCTTAATGCGAAAGAACATCACTTTATATTGCCACTTGTGATATGGACCTTTATTATGCAGTCTGTCGCTTTTATTCCTTCCATATCACATGATCATCTAAAGCTTATTTTCTCCCACACTAATAAGCCATACATATTTAGAGAGCAATTTTTATTGCTTGCACCGATGACAACTTACTTTGAGGATCTTACTCAATCCATAGGTAGGTATGGTGGACTCTCGTGGCAAAACTGGTTTAAGGGTATTTGGAAGCACAAGTAGTATCTCTACTTGGTGCAAAGAATTTGGCTAGCATGAGAGGGAAAGGCAAGCTCAACATGTTGGATGATCCATGACAATATAATTTATCTCAGATGTAAGAAAACATAACTCATTACGTTGTCTTCCTTGTCCAACGTCAACTCTTTAGCATGTCATATTTTTAATGAGTGCTCACAATCATAAAAGATGTCCAAGATAGTGTATTTATATGTGAACACCTCTCTTTCTTTATTACTTCCTATTAATTGCAACGATGACCAAAACTATGTTTGTCAACTCTCAACAACGTTTAATCATCATACTCTTTCTATGTGAGCCCATTACTCTCCATAAGATCCATATGATCTCTTTGTTTCTTTTTATTCTTTCTCTTTTCTTTTATTCACTCAAGATCATGGCAAAATAATCAAGCCCTCGACTCAACACTAATCTTTATTATATATAGCTCACGGACTCGATTACATAGAAGGATCATAAAGCAAAACTCACAACTAGATCATACTAAAACTTTATTCTACTAGATCAAGATATTACCAAAAGGATCAAACTAAGAAAAACGGTAAAGATAAAAGTGATGGTGATATGATACCGGGGCACTCCCCCAAGCTTGATAGTTGCCAAGGGGAGTGCCTATACCCATGTGATTATATCTCTCTTTTCGGGGATGGTGATGTGATATTCTTGGCGATGATGCCCCTCGAGATACGATTCTCCTCCTCGAGCTTATTGACTTGCTGCTTGAGGTCAATTATTTCCTTTCGAAGTTTTCCTATAATAGCCAAAGCTCCCTGCACCCAACGGAGCTGCATAGCTGCGGGAGAACCAGTGACACTCTTTTTCATATTCTAATAAGAAAGAAATCTAACATTGGAAGGGATAACCGAGTTTGGAATAGCCGAGCTCTGCAGTTCCCCCATTGTGAATCCAGCTCGGAAGCGAGAAGTGACTTCTTGATCCTCCTCCATGGCATCTATTCTCTTCAAATCAGCCTCCATCTCTTCCTCCGTTGCTGGCCCAAAGTGGTCAACATTGTTGTTTGTCATTGATCTCCATGCCGGATGAGACACCCGGCTCTCCCCGACTGCCTCTTGCGAAGACATCTTGCTCTAATCTGAAGCAACAACATCTCGAAACACAAATAGAGGATAATTGCGTGATACGGGAGTCAAAACCTTCGGGAGATTATATAATGAATTTTTACCGACCAAAATACGTGTCGTGTAAGAAAATGGAGTCTGGAGAGCACACGAGGTGCCCACGAGGTAGGGGGCGCCCAGTGGGGTAGGGCGCGCCCTCCACCCTCATGGAGCCCTCGTGTCCTTCTCGGACTACTTCTTATTTTTCTATTTTTCTAAATATTCCAAAACGGAAGAAAATTGCCATTAGAACTGTTTTGGAGTCGGTTTACTTACCGTACCACATACCTATTCCTTTTTGGAGTCTGAAACGTTCCAGAAAGTGTCCCTTATGTATTCCTCCGGGGTTACGGTTTCAATAACATTGGTTTCAACATTTATAGGGTTACCTGAGATATAATGTTTAATTCTTTGATCGTTCACCACCTTCGGATTTGTGCCTTCGAAGTTGTTGATTTTTATGGCATCCGATCGATAGACCTCCTCGATAACGTAAGGTCCTTCCCATTTAGAGAGAGTTGTATAATAATACATAATCACCCACATTAAACTCACGCTTTTGTATTCTTTTGTCATGCCATCTTTTAACTTTTTATTTAAATAATTTGGCATTCTCATAGGCTTGGGTTCTCCATTCATCAAGTGAGCTAATGTCAAATAACCTCTTCTCACCGGCAAGTATGAAATCATAGTTGAGCGTTTTAATAGCCTAATAAGCCTTATGTTCTAGTTCGAGAGGTAAGTGACATGCTTTTCCATAGACCATTTTATACGGAGACATACCCATAGGATTTTTATATGCAGTTCTATAGGCCCATAATGCATCATCAAGTTTCTTGGACCAATTCTTTCTAGATCTATTAACAGTCTTTTGCAAAATTAATTTGAGTTCTTTGTTGCTCAGTTCTACTTAACCACTAGACTGTGGGTGATAAGGAGATGCAATTCTATGATTAACATCATATTTAGCAAGCATTTTACGGAAAGCACCAAGAATAAAATGTGAACCACCATCAGTCATTAAATATCTAGGGACTCCAAACCTTGGAAAAATAACTTCTTTAAGCATCTTAATAGAAGTGTTATGATCAGCACTACTAGTTGGAATAGCTTCTACCCACTTAGTAACATAATCAACAGCAACTAAAATATGTGTATATCCATTAGAGGCAGGAAAAGGTCCCATATAATCAAAGCCCCAAACATCAAATGGTTCAATGACAAGTGAATAATTCATGGGCATTTCTTGACGTCTACTAATATTACCAATTCTTTGACATTCATCACAAGACAAGACAAACTTACGGGCATCCTTGAAGAGAGTAGGCCAATAAAAACGGGAATGCAATACCTTGTGTGCAGTTCTATCTCCAGCATGGTGTCCTCCATAAGCCTTGGAGTGACACTTGCGTAGGATCTGTTCCTGCTCATGCTCAGGTACACAACGTCTAATAACACCATCTACTCCTTCTTTATAAAGATGTGGGTCATCCCAAAAGTAATGTCTCAAATCATAGAAGAACTTTTTCTTTTGCTGGTATGTGAAACTAGGTGGTATAAATTTAGCAACAATGTAATTAGCATAATCAGCATACCATGGAGAAGTAGAGAAGCATTTATGACATTTAATTGTTCATCAGGAAAGCTATCATCAATAGGTAGTGGGTCATCAAGAACATTTTCTAACCTAGACAAGTTGTCTGCAATGGGGTTCTAAGCTCCCTTTCTATCAATAATATGCAAATCAAATTCTTGTAGCAAGAGAACCCATCTAATAAGTCTAGGTTTAGCATCTTTCTTTTCCATGAGATCTTTGATTGCAGCACGATCAGTGTGAATAGTTACTTTAGAATCAACAATATAAGGTCTGAACTTATCACAAGCAAATACAACTGCTAAGAATTCTTTTTCAGTAGTAGCATAATTTCTCTGAGCATTGTCTAGAGTTTTACAAGCATATTGAATAGCATTTAATTTCTTATCAACTCTTTGCCCTAGAACAGCACGTACAACATAATCACTAGCATCACACATAATTTCAAAAGGTAAATTCCAATCAGGTGGCTGAACAATAGGTGCAGAGATCAATGCTTTCTTAAGTATTTCAAATGCTTCTACGCAATCATCATGAAAACAAATGGTATATCTGTTTGTAATAAATTAGTCAGAGGCCGAGAAATTTTTGAGAAGTCCTTAATGAAACTCCTATAAAAACCGGCATGACCAAGGAAACTTCTTATACCTTTGATGTCCTTGGGACATGGCATCTTTTCAATAGCATCAACCTTAGCTTTATCAACTTCAATACCTCTTTCAGAAACTTTATGCCCCAAGACAATACCTTCATTAACCATAAAGTGGCACTTTTCCCAATTCAAGAAAAGATTAGTTTCTTCACATCTCTGCAAAACTCGGTCAAGCTTGCTTAAGCAATCATCAAAAGAGGATCCATAGACGGAAAAATCATCCATGAAAACCTCACAGATCTTTTCACAAAAGTCAGAGAATATAGCCATCATGCATCTTTGAAAGGTAGCAAGTGCATTACATAAACCAAAGGCATACATCTATAACCAAAAGTACCAAAAGGGCAAGTAAAAGTAGTCTTTGATTGATCATTGGCTGACACAGGTATTTGAGAGAAACCAGAATAACCATCTAGAAAGCAAAAATGTGTATGTTTGGATAATCTTTCTAGCATTTGATCGATAAAAGGTATGGGGTAATGGTCCTTTTTAGTAGCTTTATTTAATTTGCGGAAATCAATTACCATCCTATATCCTGTAATTATTCTTTGCGGGATCAACTCATCTTTATCATTAGGAACGACAGTAATACCTCCCTTCTTAGGGACACATTGGACAGGACTTACCCACTGACTATCAGCAACAGGATAAATTATACCTGCCTCAAGAAGCTTTAGTATTTCCTTTCTTACAACTTCCTTCATCTTAGGATTCAGCCGTCATTGATGATCACGAACTGGTTTGGCATCTTCCTCCAAATTTATTTTGTGTTGACATAGAGTGGGACTAATGCCCTTAAGATCATCAAGAGTATATCCAATAGCAGCACGGTGCTTCTTCAGAGTTTTCAATAATCTCTCTTCTTCATGCTCTGAAAGGTTAGCACTAATAATAACAAGATATATCTTTTTCTCATCAAGATAAGCATATTTAAGAGTATAAGGTAATGGTTTAAGCTCAAACACGGGATCACCCTTGGGTGGAGGAGGATCCCCTAGGATTTCAATAGGCAAATTGTGTTTCAGGATGGGTTCCTGTTTAAAGAATACTTCATCTGTTTCCCTTCTTTCATTCATAAACATATCATTTTCATGGTCTAGCAAATATTGTTCTAAAGTATCACTAGGAGGTACGACAATAGAATCAAGACCAATAATTTCATCTTTACTAGGAAATTCCTCTTCACGGTGTTGTCTACGAAATTTAGAAAAGTTGAAATCATGAGACATATCACCTGAACCAATAGTAACAACATACTTTTTGCAATCTATCTTAGCATTAACAGTTTTCAAGAAGGGTCTACCAAATATAATGGGACAAAAGCTATCTTGTGGGGAACCAAGAACAAGAAAATCAGCGGGATATTTAGTTTTCCCACACAAGACTTCAACATCTCTAACAATTCCAATTGGTGAAATAGTATCTCTATTGGCAAGTTTAATTGTGACATCAATATCTTCTATCTCAGCAGGTGCAATATCATGCATAATTTCTTTGTATTAGTCATGAGTTATAGCACTAGCACTGGCACCCATATCACATAAGCCATGATAACAATGATCTCCTATTTTAACAGAAATAACAGGCATGCCTACCAAAGATCTAGGTTTATCTTTAGCACAAGGTTTAGCAATTCTAGCAGTCTCATCACGGAAATGAATAACATGCCCATCAATATTATCAGACAAGAGATCTTTAACAATAGCAATATTAGGTTCAAATTTAATTTTATCAGGAGGTGTATAGGTTCTAATATTTCTTTTACGAACCACAGTTGAAGCTTTAGCATGATCTTTTATCCTAACAGGAAAAGGTGGTTTCTCAACATAAGCAGTAGGAACAACAAGATCATTATAAATGACAGTCTTTTCTTCAACTTTAATAGGTGCAGCTACTTTTACTTCTATGGGAGGATGATATTTAAACCACTTCTCCCTAGGGAGATCAACATGAGTAACAAAAGATTCACAGAAAGAAGCTACTATCTCATAGTCAAGTCCATATTTAGTGCTAAATTTACGAAAAACATCGGTATCCATAAAAGGTTTAACACAATCAAATTTAGGTGTCATACCTGACTCCTTACCTTCGTCGAGGTCCCAATCTTCAGAGTTGCGTTTCATTCTTTCCAATAAATCCCATTTGAATTCAATAGTATTTGTCATAAAAGAGGCAGCACAAGAAGTATCGAGCATGGTGCGATTGTTATCAGAAAGCCGAGCATATAAATTTTGAATAATCATTTCTCTTGAGATCTCATGATTGGGGCATGAATATAACATTGATTTAAGCCTCCCCCAAGCTTGAGCGATGCTTTCTCCTTCGCGAGGCCAAAAATTATATATATAATTGTGATCACGATGAACAAGATGCATAGGATAAAACTTCTGATGAAATTCCAATTTCAATCGTTTGTAGTTCCATGACCCCGTATCATCACATAGCCTATACCATGTAAATGCATCTTCCTACAAATATAAAGGAAAGACCTTCTTCTTAATAACATATCCGGGTACACCTGCAAGCTTAAATAATCCACAAACTTCATCCACATATATTAGGTGCTCATCAGGATGCGTTGTTCCGTCTCCTGCAAAAGGATTGGCTAGCAGTTTTTCTATCATACCCGAAGGAATTTCAAAGCATACATTTTCATTTTCAGTAGGTTCAGTAGGTTGAGGAGCAACTCTTTGCTCTACTGGTCGGGGTGAAGATACCCCGAACAAGCCCCTCAGAGGATTAATTTCCATAGTAACAAGTGACAGTAAATTTCAGCACACTATATAAATTGTTCCTTACCAAATTCCACCTACCAAAGGCGCTTCACACCCCGGCAACGGCGCTAGAAAAGAGTCTTGATGACCCACAAGTATAGGGGATCTATCATAGTCCTTTCTATAAGTAAGAGTGTCGAACCCAACGAGGAGCAGAAGGAAATGATAAGTGGTTTTCAGCAAGGTATTCTCTGCAAGCACCGAAATAATAGGTAATAGATAGTTTTGTGATAGGATAATTTGTAACGAGTAACAAGTAACAAAAGTAAATATAGTGCAGCAAGGTGGCCTAATCCTTTTTGTAGCAAAGGACAAGCCTGGACAAACTCTTATATGATGTAAAGCGCTCCTGAGGACACATGGGAATATCTTCAAGCTAGTTTTCATCATGTTCATATGATTCACATTCGATACTTTGATAATTTGGTATGTGGGTGGACCGGTGCTTGGGTACTGTCCTTACTTGGACAAGCATCCCACTTATGATTAACCTCTATTGCAAGCATCCGCAACTACAACAAAAGTATTAAGGTAAACCTAACCATAGCATGAAACATGTGGATCCAAATTAGCCCCTTACGAAGCAACGCATAAACTAGGGTTTAAGCTTTTGTCACTCTAGCAACCCATCATCTACTTATTACTTCCCAATGCCTTCCTCTAGGCCCAAATAATGGTGAAGTGTCATGTAGTCGACGTTCACATAACACCACTAGAGGGGAGACAACATACATCTCATCAAAATATCGAACGAATACCAAATTCACATGACTACTAATAGCAAGACTTCTCCCATGTCCTCGGAAACAAACGTAACTACTCACAAAGTATATTCATGTTCATAATCAGAGGGGTATAATATGCATATAGGATCTAAACATATGATCTTCCACCAAATAAACCAACTAGCATCAACTACAAGGAGTAATTGACACAACTAGCAACCCACAGGTACCAATCCCAGACTTAGAGAAAAGAATTGGATAAAAGAGATGAACTAGGGTTTTGAGAGGAGATGGTGCTGGTGAACATGTTGATGGAGATTGCCCTCTCCCGATGAGAGGAGCGTTGGTGATGATGATGGCGATGATTTCCCCCTCCCGAAGGGAAGTTTCCCCGGTAGAACAGCTCCGCCAGAGCCCTAGATTGGTTTCGCCAAGGTCCCGCCTCATGGCGGCGGAGTCTCGTCCGGAAAGATGGATTATGATTTTTTTTCTCATCGAAAGACTCCATATAGCTAAAGATGGACATCGGGGAGCCACCAGGGCGCCCACGAGGTAGGGGGCGTGCCCCCACCCTCGTGGGTAGGGTGTGGCCCCCCTAGTGAACTTCTTGCGCTCAGTATTTATTACATATTCTGAAAATGACTTTCGTGAAGTTTCAGGACTTTTGGAGCTGTGCAGAATAGGCCTCTAATATTTGCTCCTTTTCCAGCCCAGAATCCCAGCTGCCGGCATTCTTCCTCTTTATGTAATCCTTGTAAAATAAGAGAAAATAGGCATAAGTATTGTGACATAATGTGTAATAACATCCCATAATGCAATAAATATCGATATAAAAGCATGATGCAAAATGGACGTATCAATGGTGCAAAAAATCTGAAAATTATTTTGTGTCCTTTTGAACAAATGTCAGGATTAAAAATTCATTTCCTTAAGAGTGAAATTTTCTTATTTGGAGTAGCTGTTGTTAAAGAGGATACTTATAAGATCTTTACTTATTAGCAGGGCAAACTGCCCATAAAATACTTGGGGATGCCTTTGAATGAAACTAGAATTAGGAATGCTGATTTGAAACCCTATGAAACTAAGATGAGTAAAATCCACAAAACAACCACAATTGTGTCATGATTAGCAGAAAACCACCACTTTACGATTCATGGCATTTCGCACGGAACCAAATTTTCGACAGTGGCAAAAAAATTGAGCAAAATTTTGAGCATGTTTTGACGTGGCTGATCATTCAAGCGAACAGTTCTGACGGCACACCATTAACGGTTGGTCGAAAGCGCACAAGTCGGGCAGGTCGGAAGCCCCTTGTGGGGCTCACTCACTCGGTAGCAGGGCGCTACTAGGTCGTTCGCTCAATAGCATGGCACTACTAGTCGTGGTGGTCGTTTGCTAGATAAGGTGCCACCCGTTTGGATTCCCATATGTCTAGGAAACTCCCGGTGTTGTCCTCCCACCGCATTCATGGTCAGTCACATCGCACATAAAACCACCTTGCCTCTTGCCTCTCTCCTCACGTCGCCACCTGCACCACCATTGATGGTGAAGTCTAACCTCTGTTGGGAGAGGGTTGTTCACGGCTGCGCCAATAACGATCCAACAAAGCTTGCAATCGGTCGCGAGATCGCCAGTGGTTCAAGAGTGTCTCCATGCTCATGAACAACGCTAGAGGCCTCCTGCCAGCATTCAGGGAGGACGAAGGCCCGCGTCTTCCATGATGGCAAGGGCATGCCGATGGTTGCCACCTTCGTCTAGTGCATGCTGGAGTCCATTTCTAGCGAAGTTTGGCAGCAGAACCGGTGGTGCATGTAGCGCCCTTTGAAATGCAAGTTCTCGGCAGATCCAGCAGATGTAAGCGTGGTGGACAAGGTTACCGTGCCAGATCGTGTCGACCCTATGTACCAAGTCCTTGGCTGCAATCGTCCGCCTGCTGATGTACCAATCATTTCCATCGACAATGAGGTGTCGAAGGTGCAGGTCGTGGATCGCCCTCGTGCTGCACGAGATTCCTTCGAAGGCGAGAAGGAGAAGCCAATTGATGTGGAGCTGTTGGCGGACGTGGACGTCTAGGTGAAGATGGAGGAGGAGGGGGAGGCCGTTCTACTCGACTGACCATTGATGACCAAAGATGTTGTTGATGTGAAGACTGAACTTGCTGTATCAGTTCTAAGTTAGTTGCATTCTAGTCAGTTTAGTAGCAATGCTAAGTTTGGACCGTCTCTATTTAGTTTGCGCTTGCTTTTGGAACTCATGTGCTCGTTACGTAACTATACTTTGGAGCATCTTGTTTGTCATTTTGAATATGTTGGTTACAATATTTGGCAACATCTCATTTATATTTCTCAGGCGACGTGGTGGGTGCGAGTCGGGCGACGTGGGGCGGAGCCAGCTCGACGGCTAGATCTAACCCACGGGTGCGCGCGGGCAGCGGTCGGCCGGCTATATCGTGGTTGTGGACGCTACTCCTCGCAGCAGCGACGGCATGTCTACCTGCCCGGCGCGTCCTTTTGACAACATGGCGGCGGCCTCGAGCGGTGGAGTTGGTGGTGGCCTTCTCATCATAGTGATGGGAGGTCTAGCGCAACTAGGGCAGCACGCGAGGGATTCGGGACCTAGTGTCTGGATCTGATGGACGTGATGGCGGCTGCCATTATATGGGCGACGACAACGGCTAGCGAGGCGGTGGGTGCTTCCTGGAGCACCCGGAATCGGGGTAGCGCCCCCTCTTCTTCGATGGCGGCGGACTCCGTGGTCATGCGGGCGACATGGAGTCTGGATCTCGAGGTGGTGACAGCCTTCTGAGGCCTGTGGCGGCATGGGATGTCTCCTCCATCAATATACCGGGTTTGATGCGTCTCTTTCTGAGTCATCGGGCAGTGCATGTCGCTAGCAAGTGAAGCCTTTGGCGGATGCGCTGCCGACGGTTGCTACGCATCACATCTCATGCAGGGACATCAAGTCATGCCTGCTACCGGCACGTGTTGCGTAGTGGCTCTGCCAGAGGTCTCATGTCTAGCATGTTGGTGATGGATCAAAGGTGGTGCGACAGTGGCGGGAGGCATGCGGTATGAAATGTTTGTCTTTTGGTGTTTTCTCCAAAGGTATCCGGTTATCGAGGCATCGGTACCCGGATAAGGGATGATGGTACATATGGCTTCAACGATGACTTTATGCACTTCGGTGGAAACACAAGATCTATGATCAGGCTATGTCAAAGCATGCATGCGTAATGTCCTTTCTAAAAGTGGTGGATTGAACCTTGGATTTTGGGATGAGAATCCGGAGTTCAACCTTGTGTTGGACTCGCCATCATCGGTGCACATGCCATGATTTCTTTTCGAAGGCATAGCCTGGGAGTTGTGTATTTTTCATTTTGATGTCGTCTTGTAACATAGGGTTAGTGGTTATATGGTGGAGTTACTGTTGCGAGGCATGCGACCTTGGGTTGTCTTTTCGCTTTTATTTCCAGGTCGATGTTGTTCGGCTGGTGGATTTTGCATTCTTAATAATATATGGATTTATGCATCGTTCTGATGTAGAGGCACGGGGTTATCCTCCTTTTCCAAAAAAATCACATTATCGATCAATGTTATTACCTAGAGTTATCTCTATCACCGGTAATGGGCGCGTGTGGATGAACACGTGCAGGATGGTGGTGTTGTCTGGCATCGCCGTGATGTCGACGGTAGTATGGCCTGGCGAGGTGAATGTATTGATCACTCCTGAAAGTGGGGGCATGGCGGAAGATGGCGGCGCATGTGGTGCGTAGAGGGTCCAGCTAGACCAGTTGATGCTCTCGGCTTGCCGACGGGCAGCTTGGTGAGACACTAGAATATATGTTGTGTGTTGATGCGAGGTCATGGCACTTCATCAAGATTCTAGGTGTAGCAACAATAGTTGCCAGGAAGGTGGCTTTGGGGTGATCCATGTATTTGTTATGTTGGGTTATGTGGAATAATATAATAAAACGATTGTGCGCATCGCTTGATGCAGAGGCTCACAATAATCCTCCTTTTCAAAGAAAAAACAGGGTGGAGTCGTATGCCTATAAAAACTGCTTCACGAAAAATAAATGAATTTAAACAAATAATTTTTGTGTTTCACAAGATAACAAATTCATTATATCTCTGTTACTATGAGTACTGAGTAGATCCAATGGTTTTTCTACCGAAGTAGTCACATAATCTTTGGCACTGCTTCAGCTCAATTAGGTAAAAATAAGTGTTCTGTTTTATGCCTTCCACAAAAGAATGTGCAAATCAACTGTTGGCTATTTCAAATCTGGATAGTAACTTCATTGGAAAGCATAGAATGGACCTACAGTGAGAAAATGTGTTATCAGGCTAGAGGAATGATGAAGCTCTTTCCAGCACATAAGTGAGATAATTGATTTGCCCAAACATCTCATTATCAATGAACGTTATCATATGAAGTTATCTCTATCCCAGTTGAGCCTTACAATGGTGAGAAAATAGAAATAAAAAATAATCTTATATCAATTGTATGCTTATAATCTCCTAGTGAACATTAGTTGTATTACTTTGTGCACCGACTTGGCATGTCTAGGTGTTTAGGGATGCAACTTTGGAACCTACAATATACCCTCTGACCCTACTTAGTTCAACCAAATGAACAGTTGAACTATTTACGGTCGGAGGGTACCCTTTAAGTTCCAAATTTGCATTCCTATAGGTGTTCCTTGACGTGCAATGGGGATGAAGTAGATAAAACTATCATGGAGCAACACACCCCTGAGTCGATGACACCTCAGTGATGAAAGCTTTCTAGTACGAGCAGAAAAGTCAAGAAAACATCCAAGAACTGAATTTTTTAATGGATCTTTGCTGGGAACAAAACACCGTTATCATCCCCACAATTATGCTTTTTTGTGTACGAGCGGCAACTAAAAATAAATACAAAAGGTAGGTACATATTGAAACTTTACTTCCTGACTTCCCATATCAAATTTTGGTACGTGGCTGAAGTAGGTGATGATATGATTTCTCAAGATGATTATCAACTGCACAAAGTGTTGCATTGTTACACTAATATTGAACATTTTCCATTTCACCCCATCTAATGGAATGGTCAAACGCTATTGAAATTTAGTTTCTTGAGCCTCGAGTAACATATATTTGTCAACACTCATGTGCAAAGCAACTTCTTACCTGTTGGAAATATGCCCTAGAGGCAATAATAAAGTGGTTATTAGTATATTTTCTTAATCATGATAAAGGTTATTATTCATGCTAGAATTGTATTGACCAGAAACTTAAATACATGTGTGGATACATAAACAAATACTGTGTCCCTACTAAGCCTCTACTAGACTAGCTCGTTGATCAAAAGATGGTTAAGATTTTCTGACCATAGACATGTGTGTTTTCACTTGATAACGGGATCACATCATTAGGAGAATTATGTGATGGACAAGACCCATCCGTTAGCATACCATATGATCGCTCGGTTTATTGCTACTACTTCTTAATGTCAAATACATATTCCTTCGGCCATGAGATCATGCAACTCCCAGATACCGGAGGAATACCTTGTGTTTTATCAAAAGTCACAACGTAACTGGGTGATCATAAAGATGCTCTACAGGTATCTCTGAAGATGTCTGTTGAGTTGGCCTATATCGAGATTGGGATTTGTCACTCCGTATGATGGAGAGGTATCTCTGGGTAATATAGCATCAGAAGAAGCTTGCAAGCAAAGTGACTAAGGATTTAGTTACAAGATGATGTACTACGGAACGAGTAAAGAGACTTGCCGGTAACGAGATTGAACCATCATAATGAATGCAAACCTGCTGCAAATTATCCAAGTTGCTGAAAAAGGCCCACAATCAAGCATACACTGGAAGCAGCAAACATTCAATAATCATTTCTTCTTTGTTATAGATATGCCATTTGATCAAATAGAAACGAATTAAGAGTGTGTTGGAACAACTAACCACAGAAATAATTTGCTTACGTTTGTGCATATGGATCTACCGTCCTACTGCCTCCGTCCCACAATATAAGAGCGTTTTGAACACTACATTAGTGTCAGAAATGCTCTTATATTACGGAACGGAGGGAGTAACTCCTAAATAACCTCTTCGCAAAAAAACTCCTAAATAACATGATACATACCCAGGACATATTTGGGGATCCCCATTAGTTCCTCAAGGCTCACGATGGCCGAACTGCGCCCCACGGTGAGCAAGCTCCAGCATCGCATTGAGCCTTGGTAGGGATGTTGGCTTTCTAAAGTAGCCCGTACGGTGCTCATTAACTCGTCCCTTTCTAGCCTGCTCCTATTCATTATGAGCTTTTATAGCCTGCCAGAGATGCTGCATCATGAGATTGCTAGAGTTCAGGGATGCTTCTTCTGGACTAGCGAGGGCGATAAGCAGAAGTACCACATGGTTCGGTGGACTGAGATCTATAAGCCTCGCGATCAGGGTGGCCTTGGGACCATTCCCTCCAAACGCATGAACATTGCCCTCCCGATAAGGTGGCTTTGGTGGATTACGAACGGAGAGGGTGTCCTGTGGCTCCGCACCATTCAACAGAAATACCTCTATGTCCAGCCGCTCGCCTTCTATCAGCGATCCGAAGGCTCTTAGTTCTAGCAGTCCATCATACAGCTACTCCTAGTCCTTCGCATCGGGACTTCGATTGTGGTTGGATCTGGCACGTCCATGTTGTTTTGGTTCGATCGTTGGGCTGGTAATGCCCCCTTCGCGGCATGCTTTCCTAACTTCTTCGCCATTGTGTTCAAACCGAGGATCTCCGTTGAGGTGGTAATTATTGACTTAGGGCACTTGGCATTCCGGTGACCATTCGGTCCGGCGAAAAACGCCGATTGGCAGGACTTGCTTGCCTGCATCGTGCTGCACCAGCCGGACCTGGACATAGGGGATGACCGCACCATGTGGCGACTAGAGTCATCTGGCCAATTCTCCACTAAATCCCTATACCAGGCTATCGCCTCCTCCCTAGAACCCAAGGCTCTTACCGCCATCTGGGAGATCCGGCTCCCCTTGAAGATAAGGATATTCCTGTGGCAATGGATCCACGACTGCCTCCCATCCGGCATGGAGGTACTGAAGCTCAACGGCCCCGGTGACGGGCTATGCCCGCTCTGCGGGACTGGAGAGGATTTGAACCATATCTTCTTCACCTGCGTCTCCATGCAGTCCCTCTGGAGCTATTTCCATGAAATAGTGGGTGGAAGCTAGGACCACAACAACTTCCCCGCTCTCTTCGCCGAACTCCAGGTGTTACCCCCCATGTCCCGCCACATTAGGTGGCTGACCATCGGGGTGCTAGCTTGGACGTTGTGGACTGTTAGGAATAAGCTTGTGATTCAGCATATACCTCTTTGCCACGGTACTAACGCTTTGTTCAAATGGTCTAGTTACTTGCAGCTTTGGCGGCCGTTTAGCCGTCCCAGGGAGAGAGGCGCCATCAACTCCATCATCACCCAGCTCCGCGTGATGGCTCTCCGGATGGCTCTGCCACTTCCCCCACCACCACCGGAGTCGGATTAGATCTTCCGCGCCTCGCCGCCGCTGTGTGTGTGTGTCTTTGTGTGCGTCCTTGTTGCGTATGTGTGTTGGGCTTGTTGTTTCGTGCCCATAGCTGAACCCATTTGGTGTTTGTGTGGTTGTCTGTTAGACCCTGCCGGCGGTGGCGGTGTGTGTGTGTTCGCCTGTTGGTACTTTGTTGGACCTTGTGCTCAGTGGTTGCTTTATTTATTTATTTTAGAGCGAAGACGCAAGGGGCGTCCGGCTTTAAATTAATAAAGCCCACAACATAGGCAGCGTACACATAGAAATAACCAAGTCCAGGAGACCAACATCACTTGAAACGACCAGCCAGGAGATAAAGTGCAGCCAGCCAGCAAAAGAGCATGCAGGCTCGAAGGACACACATCCAAAAGGAGCTACACCACCCTAGGTAGCAGACAGTGGGGCTCGAGACGCCGAGTAGACGAGGCGGAGGCGGTCGAGTGCATGGCGATGGAGATCAGCGTCATGATGCCTTCCCAGCGGCGCCCACTACTGTAAGAAAATGATGCATTTGAAGATAATGTCAGCGGGGTGAGAAGGGGAAACACCCTCAATAGTAAACTTGTTATGAGTACGCCATAAGGCCCACAACATTGCGGCCTTACAAGTCCACATTAGGCGACGGGAGGATCCTTGGACCGAGGACAAAGACGACACAAGCTCAGAGCGGGAGCATGGATCCCAATCCACGCCCGCAGCCTCACGGACCGCGCTCTAAGCGAAGTGCGCCAGGGGACATCGGAAGAATACGTGATCTGCATCTTCCGGGACACCACAAAGAGCACAAGGCCCACTGGCTGGCCCATTATGCTTGGCCACGTTGATGGAGGTAGGAAGGCGATCTTGTCATAGTTTCCAGAGGAAAACCTTAATTTTGAGCGGAATGCGGTCTTTCCAGAGCCCCGCGACGGCCTAAAGGGCAGGACCATGAGCCAACTCTCTATACAAAGAGTTAACAGAGAACTTACCAGAGCCCGATAACCTCCATGACACCATGTCCACGACAGTAGACAGGTGCACATCGGTAATCAAGGATCGAAGGCGATCCCAGCAATTCGCCTCTAGCCCCGAGAGCTCCCTTCTAAAGTATATTGCCGGCGGGGAAGAGCTAAGTGCCGTGGCAACCGTTAGATGGGGATCCACCGCAATGGAATAGAGCTCGCGAAACTCTGACCAAAGAGGCTAGGGGCCAATCCACAAGTCAAGGCAAAATCGCGTGGAGCGGCCGTTATTTACCGTAAACTTCGTGCCCCTGGTAAAGTATGATTTTAGGGATTGGATTGAATTCCATAATGGTGAGCCGTGGTTCTCGGCCTCAAAAATTCCCATTATGGAAGTATTTGGCACATAGGAGATCAACCCAAAGGCCAGTCTCACCCTGAGACAACTTCCACATCCATTTGCACATGAGTGCTATGTTCATCAACTTAGAGTTTATGATCCCAAGGCCCCCTGTGCTTTGGGCCGGCATACTACCTGTCATTTAACCATATGGTATTTCTTCTTCGGCCCCGCCCCTTCT
The DNA here is from genome assembly GCF_002162155.2 of Triticum dicoccoides. Lineage (NCBI taxonomy): Eukaryota > Viridiplantae > Streptophyta > Magnoliopsida > Poales > Poaceae > Triticum > Triticum dicoccoides. The sequence continues at coordinate 429,776,388 of NC_041386.1, read as the reverse complement.
GAAAAAAGCGAGACCTATGGGTGTCAAGTTTGGTGTGCACCCCATCAGCCAACAGAAATAGGCCCATGACGAACATAGGTAGGGATGATAGGCTGGAGTTGGTTAAGATTAGTCTTGCCCCTGAAGACATAAATCTCCGTCTCCACGGGCAAACTCTTCCCGCCACTTTATTACAGAGAGGTTACCAGTCAGAAATCGGGCACTTTTTGTCAGCGATCGGGAGGCCAAGGTAAGTAAATAGTAGTTTTCCAAGTTTGCAATTAAGCAGGTTGGCTACACGTAGACTCTCAGCCGCATCCATCCCCATGGACACCACTTCACACTTGTGGAAATTGATTTTTAGCCCGGACATAAGCTCAAAGCGCAGGAGAATGGCCTTAACCGATGCTATACTATGCATGTCCGGTTCGAAGAGGAGGAGTGTGTCGTCCGCGTACTGCAGGTGCGACACACCTCCCGGGATCAAGTCACCGACCACTCCCCTCATGTGGCCAGCGGCACGAGCTTTATCTAACATGGCGCCCAAGGCATCGACCACGAAATTAAACAATAGCGGGGAGGCAGGGTCCCCTTGACGAAGCCCATGCTTGTTGTGGAAGAAGTTCCCTACTTCTCCGTTCACGGCAATCACAGGTTGGCCCCTCAAGACCAATTACATCATGCAGTGAAACCAAACCGACAAGAAACCCCTATCTAGGAGGACTTGTTAGAGGAAATCCCAGTTCACGCGATCATCCGCCTTCTCGAAGTCCAGCTTGAGCAAGATTGCTGGCTGGCGAGAATGTTTTAGCGAGTGAACTATTTCCTGGAGAGGGAGCGGCCCTTCCAGAATATTGCGACCCCGGATAAAATCCGACAGGCTCCTACTAATGATACGATGAGCAACCGGAGAGAGACGCGTGGAACAAGCCTTAGAACAAAGTTTAAATGAAACATTAATGAGCGCAATCAGCCTAAACTATCTAATACAATCTGCACCCTAAACTTTGGGGATCAAAGAAAGGACCCCAAAGTTCAAGCGCGAGATGTCAACGAAACCCCGCATAAAACTATTACACACGTCGAAAATGGGCCCCTTAAGCACTGGCCAGAAGCGTTTAAGCATCGCCACCGGCCAACCATCAGGGCCCAGGGCAGTGTCTGATTTCATCCCAAGAGCCTCCATGTCAATCTGCTGAGGGAAGAAGGCCAGCCCCACGCCCTCGTTTTCCTGGTCCGAGACCCACAACGCGGGATCCCATACGTCTACCCGCAGCCTGGTATGTCTCCAACGTATCTATAATTTTTTATTATTCCATGCTATTATATTATCAATCTTGGATGTTTTATATGCATTTATATGCTATTTTATATGATTTTTGGGACTAACCTATTAACCTAGAGCCCAGTGCCAGTTTCTGTTTTTTCCTTGTTTTTGAGTTTTAGAGAAAAGGAATACGAAATAGAGTCCAATTGACGTGTCAATTTTTGATATTATTTATGGACCAAAAGAAGCCCCCGGAGTAAAAGAGTTGGCCCAGAAGAGTCCCGGGCCATCCACGAGGGTGGGGGCGCGCCCTACCCCCCGGGCACATAGGGTGAGACAAAACTAGCTCTAGTTCATCAATGTAATGTAGGCACGTATTCCGAATATAGTCATACGTGCTTATGGAAAAGAACTTGCATGACATCTTTTGTCCTACCCTCCCGTGGTAGTGGGATCCTATTGGAAACTAAGGGATATTAAGGCCTCCTTTTAATAGATTACCGGACCAAAGCATTAACACTTAGTGAATACATGAACTCCTCAAACTACGGTCATCACCGGTAAGTAACCCGATTATTGTCACTTCGGGTTAACAGATCATAACACATAATAGGTGACTATAGACTTGCAAGATAGGATCAAGAACTCATATATATTCATGAAAACATAATAGGTTCAGATCTGAAATCATGGCACTCGGGCCCTAGTGACAAGCATTAAGCATAGCAAAGTCATAGAAACATCAATCTCAGAACATAATGGATACTAGGGATCAAACCCTAACAAAACTAACTTGATTACATGATAAATCTCATCCAACCCATCACTGTCCAGCAAGCCTACGATGGAATTACTCATGCACGGCGCTGAGCATCATGAAATTAGTGATGGAGGAAGGTTGATGATGACGATGGCAACGGATTTCCATCTCCAGAGCCCCGAACGGACTCCGGATCATCCCTCCTGAGAGAGATTAGGGCTTGGCGGCGGCTCCATATCGTAAAACATAATGAATCATTCTCTCTGATTTTTTCCCCGAACGTGAATATATAGAGTTGGAGTTGAGGTCGGTGGAGCACCAGGGGGCCCACGATGCAGGGGGCGCGCCCTGTGGGGTAGGTGTCGGTGTCAAAACCGGCGGATCTCGGGTAGGGGGTTCCGAACTGTGCGTCTAAGGCGGATGGTAACAGGAGGCGGGGGACACAATGTTTACCCAGGTTTGGGCCCTCTCGATGGAGGTAATACCCTACTTCCTGCTTGATTGATCTTGATGATATGAGTATTACAAGAGTAGATCTACCATGAGATCATAGAGGCTAAACCCTAGAAGCTAGCCTATGATTATGATTGTCCTTGTCCTACGGACTAAACCCTTCGGTTTATATAGACACCGGAGGGGGCTAGGGTTACACAGAGTCGGTTACAAGGGATGAGATCTACATATCCGAATTGCCAAGCTTGCCTACCACGCAAAGGACAGTCCCACCCGGACACGGGACGAAGTCTTCAATCTTGTATCTTCATAGTCCAATAGTCCGGCCAAAGGATATAGTCCGGCTATCCGAGGACCCCCTAATCCAGGACTCCCTCAGTAACCCCTGAACCAGGCTTCAATGACGATGAGTCCGGCGCGCAGGTTGTCTTCGGCATTGCAAGGCGGGTTCCTCCTCCGAATACTCCATAGAAGATTTCGAACACAAGGATAGTGTCTGGCTCTGCAAAAACAAATTCCACATACCACCGTAGAGAGTATAAATTTCCAAAAATCTAATATGCTGACAACTTTTCATAACATGACATCATGCCATGGCCCGGTCATTATTCAAACTGTTTTTCTCAACCAGCTCTTGCACATATTGCGAGGCAGTTTTCTTGGCACGTCTTGTCGAAGCAGAGATCGTGTCCCCTTATCACGGGATTCTCATCAATATGGGTGTGAGTAACCCAACCGCGCCTGCTGGTATGACTCCTCAATTTTAGGCAAGTTCTGAACGGCCATGCGGAGGACGCTTGATATTCATCCTCTTTATAAACGGGCCAAGGCCTGTCCTTTTCTTCTCGCGCTCGATCCTTCCCCTCCCCCACCTCGAGTTCCAACACCCAAGGCTCAGGCTAAGCGCTTCGGACCTTCAACCATGTCCGGATCCAACCTTCAAGGCCGGTGGATGACCTCCTCTATCACAGAGGGGGACATCAAGAAGCTAAGGGAAGCCAGGTATCTGGCTGCTGAAATCTCGCACGGGCTGCCTGCTCAAGGGAAGGTCATCCCCACTCCCGAACCCAACGAGAGTGTCGTATTTGTTTCCCACTTCCTCCGAGGGCTAGGCTTTAGTCTTGATCCCTTTGTTAGAGGGCCTATGTTCTATTAGGGGCTCGATTTCCATGATCTAGCCCCAGATTCCATCCTTCACATCTCATCATTTATCGTCGTGTGTGAGGCCTTCCTCCGCATCACCCCACAGTTCGGCTTATGGCTCAAGACCTTCAATGTGAAGCCAAAGATGATCGATGGGTGACACACAGAATGCGGAGGTGCCATAATAAGCAAAGGCGCCGATGATCCACGGCCAAAGGGTTCCTTCCCGGAGGTGTCAAACTTATGGCAGCGGGAGTGGTTTTACATCACAGCTCCCTGAAGTACTAAGTGGGTAACTGCCCCCGCCTTCCGTTCGGGCCCCCCGCCACAACTGGCGTCATGGGTCAACAAGGGGCTGGACTGGGGGCCAGTTAATGACGTGCCGACATTGCAAAGTCGCATCCGAGATCTCCTCAAGAGGGATGTCAGTATCGTCAAGGTGATGCAAGTTATGCTAGTTCGTCGGGTCCTGCCATGCCAACATCGATCTCTCCGTATGTGGGAGTTCAACCCGGAAGGACCTTGAACTATTCAGCAATTCTTCGGCACAACGCTCAAAGGGATGTATGGATTGTTCTTCGGATCACGAATAAAGCGTCCGGACACCATCGAGGATGCGGGTCTAAACTGCAATCGTCCAGATACCCATGTAAGTAATTCTGCGGCCGAACATGTTGTCTTTTTATTTGTCACAACATCATTCTGAAAAAATCGCTCTTGGCCAGGACTGGATAAGAAAGGCGAAGATGATCAGGTGTTCGGCCCCCCTTCCCGAAGGCTCACCAGATCCTATACTAGCCAGGATGCTTGAGCACGCACCTTATCAAGTGCCATCAGGGGAAGATAAAGGAAGGAATAAAGAAGCCGAAAGTGGGCCTCACGCATTACTCATCCAAACCGGGGGAATTAGTGTCTCCGCGAAGGAGGATAATTGGGGAGAAGAATCTAGAATCCCCTCTCCCCAAGGAAGGAAAAGGATCGCCTCTGAAGACATGGAAACGAAGGTTTCCAAATGAGGGAAGAAACCTTCGCTAGGGGCCCCTGCCCCGAAGGGCTTCCTTACCGCACAGTGCCCGCAAGGGGGTCATCCCTCCACCAAGCTGTAAGTGAACCAGAGTAATTTTAGTAAATATATCCTGCTTTATCTCCAAGGACAATAACCGAGACATATATCTTGCAGTCCGGCTCGTAGCCCTTCTCAATAGAGTTCGTCTTCGGGGGATCTTCTTCCGGAGATGATGGAGTGCGAAACGCCTCCCCCTATCTCCCCGCCTCCTGGGGCGGGCAACCCTGAGGTGTCATCATGGAGGATTTCTCTTGATCCACCGAGGCTAGAAGGTAACTCTTCGACCACCCGAAGTCGGGAGCACTCATCTCCTAAGGAGAGCAACAGAAAGAGTCTGGGACTGTCTGGTGCGCAATCGGACGCACTGATGGGTCTTTTGGAGCAAGCGGCTATCTCAGAGGCGCATCGTACTTTAATGGGTACGGTGGTTGAGAGGATTTCATCCGCCAAAAGTGGGTTGCATGAAGCTTTTATGAGTCTGCTAAGAGGCTTTGAGGTACGCAAAGTAATATCTAAAAAAATTGACGGTACTGCACACGCTAGGTGTGCTCTATACAGATAGTAGCCCCTGAGACTCTGGTTGTTGTCCCGAGGCGGCAAACAGAGGATCATAGCCCCAAGTAATGATCGCACTGCTTCCATGTGCAGGCGGCTGACGGTCCGATGGCTGGCCGAACTGCTGAGTTTGCCAGACTGAGGCGGCAACTTGATACGGCAGATGCCGACATCGTGCTTGTGAACAAGCGGCTTGACGAGGCACAGGGTATGTATTCTCCGGTGGTCAACAGATATTAAGAGGAGCATGATGCTAGTATCTATAACATGATGTGACTGCAGATGGAGCTGCCGCCGTGGAGACCCTTCGGGCGGAGCTTGCCCGAGCCAAGGAACAAGCCAGGAGAAGTGATGTGGCTGCCCTAAAGGCTGCCGAAGAATTAAGAGCCGAACGGGCTGATCATCGCCAGAGCGAAGATAAAATAGCCAAGATGGCTATTGAGCTGAAGGATGCTGCCGACCGGTATGAGCTTCTTGAAAAGGAAAGCCAAGCGAAAGCGGCGGACCTGAAGAAAGCCATGGTAGCAGCCAAGGAAACCCGCTCTGAAGTCAGTGCGGCGAAGGAGGAGCTCCGTCAGGCCGGAGATCCGAAGTGTGCCCCTCTGGATCAATTATGGAGTGCTGTAGACGCGTATTCGGACCTGGCAATGAGTGCTGCTGATGCGACTGAGTTTTTCAAAGATCAAAAAGATCACGAAGTGGAAAAGTTGTTCTGGTCGCAGTTCAGTGCTCCAACGCATCCGCTGCTGTTAAATGAGCAAATGGCCGAGTGGGCTGAGCTCCATAGGTTGTCCGGGCTTGCCATGAGGTCTGTCGTGGATCATCTTTGGCCTGAAGGACCAAGGCCGAATTGTTATTTTGATTTAGTGCAATGATTCCTTGGTGCTGTGCCGCATATTGACGCTGTAAAGGGGTATGCATGCATAGACGGTGCGCGGATGGCTCTTTCCCGTGTTAAGACATACCAGGCAGAGATGGATGCCACCGCTATTGCAACACGGGGTCCGGCCGTAGGCCAGGTCTCGGCCGAGCACTATTTTGAAGAAGTCCTAGAAGGCGCTCGTTTAATAGAGGCTCGGTGCTCGAAGAGTAACATGTTCGAGTGACATGTATCCCAATTGTAAAAACAATGCTATTTGGCTTATAAAGGTTGTGTTTATACTTTTGCCTGAAAGTATTATGATACCTCCTGTGCGGCCGTTTATGTATGTATATAACCTAAAAGTTTGCAGTCGTCGGCTTCAGCCCCCATGCATATAATGCGGGGGTGTTCGGAAAAGCGCGTATTCACACTTGATCCAATGTCTTGGTCCATTAAGGAGGTGATAGCGCGGCGAACAAGGCAATCGGACTATATTGCTTGAACACTTTCACTTAGCCATAGGAGTTTGATAGTGGGGCTACCATATAGCCCCTAGTACTTCCGTGCTTATCCGAATACGGTGTGCGTACATACATGACTGAGAAACCGATCATTCGTCAATGCGGAGGAATCGTGAAGATTCCACTGAGTCCTCGAGTGATTGACCAGTCTCGCGCTTTATCATGATAGTCAGTTTTCAGCTTTCTCTACTAAGGTGCTCATCCAGATGAACCAGGGCACAATCGCAGTAGTTCTCCCGGTGCCACCTTAGCCGATAGAGCGGAACGTAAGGTAGAAAAACACGGGAGCCGGGCAAACCCAACTATTGACCAAAGACATGATTCGGAGCTGATGCATATAAGGCCAAACTCGCGACGTCGAACACTCCCTAAGGTATTCGGTCTTTACAACGTATACTGGGCTGAGTAACGCCCTCGATAATAAGCCCTGAATTTCCAGGTACATGCATTAGTCTGATGTAACAAACTGCCAATAACACCAGCATCCCTCTTGGTTATGTTGAGTATCCAGAGGGTGTAAAGCAACAAGAGACAGTAAAAAAGGTTTACACCAGGTCTTAATCTAAAAAGAAACTTTTGAACGGGGCCCTGCTGCACGTCTGCACCTGTGTCTCCGTTGTGCCGTATCCTGGAAGGGTGTAGCACGATGATCATCTGTAAGAGAGGAAAGCCCAAGTGAAAGTTTTCGTGCGAAAAATTAGTTATTCTTAGTAAACCATTAAAATTCAATCTAAATAAGGTCAAGCCGAACTATAGTCCTTTTTTCATGTGGGAATCCCCTAGCACCACATATGGGGGTATATCCATCGATCCAGTCTTAGGTTTATCTAAGCTGTTACAGCTAGTGGTGCACCGGACTCGTCTAGCCGTGTCCGTGGTCTTGACGACCGAGCATTTATTCTGGTTGAAGAGGCCATTCAGTGTTCGGCTGCTAAAGCCGCCACACATTCTTTCGCACGTAAGGAACGCTTTGTGTTTCCGTTAACTATGATGATGCCACGTGGACCGGGCATCTTAAGCTTAAGATAAGCGTAATGCCATATTGCATTAAAACGAGCGAAGGTCGTTCTTCCGAGTAGTGCTTGATAGCCGCTTCGGAATGGGGCGATGTCGAAGGTTAAATTTTCACTTCGGGAGTTCTCGGGAGAACGGAAGACAACCTCTAGTACTAGAGAGCCCGTGCAGCGGGCCTCTAGGCCTGGTATTACTCCTTTAAAGGTAGTATTGCTTTGGCTGATTCTTGTCGGGTCTATCCCCATTTTGCGGACTGTGTCCTGATATATCAGATTAAGACTACTGCCGGCATCCATAAGGACTCGAGTGAGATGGTATCCGTCAATTATTGGGTCTAGTACCAAGGCAGCCGATCCTCCATGCCGGATACTAGTCGGGTAATCCCCGCAATCAAAACTGATCGGGCAGGCCGACCAAGGGTTGAACTTGGGGGTAGAGGGGTCCACGGCACATATGTCTCGGAGTGTGTGTTTGCTCCTCCTCTTCGTTACGTGAATCATGTTCACTGTTTTGACCTCCGGTGGGAATTTTTTTCTGTCCCCCAGTGTTCGGCTGGCGAGGCTCATCCTCGTCTTCGCTTGGTGTCTCACTCCCCTTGTGTTCGGCGTTTAGCTTGCCGGCCTGCTTGAAGACCCAGCATTCTCTGTTGGTGTGATTTGCGGGTTTGTCGGAGGTGCCATGAATCTGACATAATCTGTCTAGAATCTTGTTTAGGCTGGACGGTCCATCTCTGCTGCCTTTAAATGGCTTTTTCTGTTGACCGGGTCGAGAGCTCCTGAATCTGGCGTTTACCGCCGTGTTGTCTGGGCTGTCTTCATTGTTTTGACGCTTGCTTTTGTTGCGTCATGGTTTTCCATTACCATCCCTAACTTCGGACGTGCCTGGGTTGCTGGTGCCGCTATGGGCCAGCCAACTATCTTCCCCGTGCAAAAGCGGGTCATAAGGCTTGTTAGGGCTGCCATTGTCCTCGGTTTTCCCTGTCTGAGGTGTCTGGCGAGCCATTCATCCCAGACACTGTGTTTGAAAGCCGCTAAGGCTTCGGTGTCCGGGCAGTCGACAATTTGATTCTTCTTAGTGAGGAATCTGTCCCAAAGCTTTCGGGCTGGCTCTCCGGGCTGTTGAGTTATATGACTTAAATCGTCTGCATCCGTAGGTCGGACATAGGTCCCTTGAAAATTAGCCCTAAAAGCATCTTCAAGCTCTTCCCAACTACCAATTGAGTTTTCGAGGAGGCTCTTCAGCCAGTGCCGAGCTGGTCCTTTCAACTTGAGGGGCAAGTATTTGATGGTGTGGAGATCATCTCCACGATCCATGTGGATATGAAGGATAAAGTCCTCAATCCAGACCCCAGGGTCTGTCGTTCCGTCGTATGTCTCTATGTTCACGGGTTTGAATTCTTCTAGAAATTCGTGATCCAGAACCTCATCGGTGAAGCATAGGGGGTGCGTGGCACCCCTGTATTTGGATGTGTCATGGCATTCTGATGGTTGTAGTGTTTGGTTTTGATTTTGTGTCGGAGCGCGCTTCCTAGATCTGTAGATGGACATGGTCATACCGGCTTTTTGGTGGAAGTCCACACGTAAATCATGTGCTGACTTATGTGCAACATCGTTAGTCGCCCTATCGCGGCCACGGGGTGGTCGATCCGGCTAATCGGCCGTTTTATTTTTCGGCTGTATAGGCTCTAAGTCCTCGTCATCGAATTCGGGCAGCAGCTTGCGCTTTGGATAGCTCTTTGTGTGGCGGCTGCCATCGTACTTTTCTTCAGTGTCGAGCACTTCATTCCATCTACTGTTGAGTGTATTTTGCGCGGCCTTAAGCCTTTGCTTCTCTTCTTCAGACTCCTCGTGGTGGCAATAAGCCTGTGGAGGTCCTCTTGCTCCAAGTGCCTTTCCGGGATGATGTGTGCATCGTCGTCCGGACTGTTCTCCTCTCTGGAGATGGGATGATGAGCTTTACCTTCGGCGTCGCCGTGATGGGACAGCGGCTCCGTACTATGTTCGCCGTCCTCTGGTTCATCCTGCTTTGTCGCTGGGTCCATGTGGTCGTCGTTTGCTTTGGAGTCGACCGGGGTATTATTCTTTCTTGCGTTGTTATCGCTGTTTTTGCCGAGGCGGGATTTGGAGCGGCGCCTACGTCATCACTTTGGTTGCTTCTCGAGGGGATTATCCTTCGCTGCATCCTTCTGTTCCTCATCATTATTTTCTTTGGGTGTATCCACCATGTATATATCGTGTGATGAAGTGGCTGTCAAGCGCCCTGTGGGCGGTGGTTCCTGTTCCTCTCCTGCATCGTCGTCTATACCGTCGATGTCTTCGGAGTCGAAATCGAAATCAAGCATGTCGGTTGAGTCGTTGACAGTGGCTATTAAGTGGGTGGTGGGTGGGGAACGAGTTTCTTCACCATCCGCTTTCCACTCCAGCCAGTCATAGTTCGTCCAAGGGCCTCCTGACAAGGAGAGAGACCTTAATGAATTTAGCACATCGCCCAAGGGCGAGTGCTGAAAGATATCTTCGCTTGTTTGCTTGTGTGTTGGATTGCTTGCTTGTCACGATAGCTCAAGATAATACTAAATTGTGTGACTTTGCTAATACCAACACCAATGATTTTCTTAGCACTCCGATTGCTCCTCTTACCGATGCTGAATCTTGTGAAATTAATGCTGCTTTGTTGAATCAAGTTATGAAAGATCAATTCGCCGGCCTTCCTAGTGAAGATGCCGCTACCCATCTAAACAACTTTGTTGATTTGTATGATATGCAAAAGAAGAAAGATGTGGACAATGATATTGTTAAATTGAAGCTATTTCCTTTTTCCCTTAGAGATCATGCTAAAGCTTGGTTTTCGTCTTTGCCTAAAAATAGTATTGATTCATGGAATAAGTGCAAAGATGCTTTTATCTCTAAGTATTTTCCTCCCGCTAAAATCATCTCTCTTAGAAACGACATTATGAATTTTAAGCAACTTGATCATGAACATGTTGCACAATGTTGGGAGAAGATGAAATTAATGATACGTAATTGCCCTACACATGGTTTGAATTTATGGATGATTATACAGAATTTTTATGCCGGATTGAATTTTGCTTCTAGAAATCTTTTAGATTAGGCCGCGGGAGGCACTTTTATGGAAATCACTTTAGGATAATCTATTAAACTCCTAGACAATATTATGGTTAATTATTCTCAATGGCACACCGAAAGATCTACTAGTTAAAAAGTGCATGCAATTGAAGAGATTAATATTTTGAGTGGAAAGATGGATGAACTTATGAAATTGTTTGCTAATAAGAGCGTTCCTACTGATCCTAATGATATGCCTTTGTCCACTTTGATTGATAACAATAATGAATCTATGGATGTGAATTTTGTTGGTAGGAACAATTTTGGTAACAACACGTATAGAGGTAATTTTAATTCTAGGCCGTTTCCTATTAATTCCTCTAATAATTATGGTAATTCCTACAACAATTCTTATGAAAATTTTAATAAGATGCCCTCTGAATTTGAGACTAGTGTTAAGGAGTTTATGAATTCGCAAAAGAATTTCAATGCTTTGCTTGAAGAAAAATTGCTTAAGGTTGATGAATTGGCTAGGAACTTCGATAGGATTTCTCTTGATGTTGATTCTTTGAAATTTAGATCTATTCCACCTAAGCATGATATCAATGAGTCTCTCAAAGCGATGAGAATTTCCATTGATGAGTGCAAAGAAAGAACCGCTAGGATGCGTGCTAAGAAAGATTGCTTTTGTGAAAGCGTGTTCTTCTAGTTTCTATGATAATAAAGATGAAGGTCTAAAAGTGATTGATGTGTCTCCTATTAAATCTTTGTTTTGCAATATGAATCTTGGTAATGATGGGACTGAAGATGAGCCACCTTTACCTAGAAGGCATTCCAATAATTCGGAGTTTTTAGATCTTGATGCAAAAATTGGTAAAAGTGGGATCGAAGAGGTTAAAACTTTAAATAGCAATGAACCCACTGTTTTTGATTTCAAGGAATTTAATTATGATAATTGCTCTTTGATAGATTGCATTTCCTTGTTGCAATCCGTACTAAATTCTCCTCATGCTTGTAGTCAAAATAAAGCTTTTACTAAGCATATCGTTGATGCTTTGATGCAATCTTATGAAGAGAAACTTGAGTTGGAAGTTTCTATCCCTAGAAAACTTTATGATGAGTGGGAACCTACAATAAAAATTAAAATTAAAGATCATGAGTGCTATGCTTTGTGTGATTTGGGTGCTAGTGTTTCCACGATTCCAAAAACTTTGTGTGATTTGCTAGGTTTCCGTGATTTTGATGATTGTTCTTTAAACTTGCACCTTGCGGATTCCACTATTAAGAAACCTATGGGAAGAATTAATGATGTTCTTATTGTTGCAAATAGGAACTATGTGCCCGTAGATTTCATTGTTCTTGACATAGATTGCAATCCTTCATGTCCTATTATTCTTGGTAGACCTTTCCTTAGAACGATTGGTGCAATTATTGATATGAAGGAAGGGAATATTAAATTCCAATTTCCATTAAAGAAAGGCATGGAACACTTACCTAGAAAGAAAGTTAAATTACCATATGAATCTATTATGAGAGCCACTTATGGATTGCCTACCAAAGATGGCAATACCTAGATCTATCCTTGCTTTTGTGCCTAGCTAGGGGCGTTAAAAGATAGCGCTTGTTGGGAGGCAACCCAATTTTATTTTTATTTCTTGCTTTTTGATTCTGTTTAGTAATAAATAATTTATATATCCTATGTTTTTGTTGTATTTTTGTGTTTAATTAGTGTTTGTGCCAAGTAGAACCGTTGGGAAGACTTTGGGAAAGTCTTTTTGATCTTGCTGTAAAAAATAGAAACTTTAGCGCTCACGAAAATTTCTGCCATTTTTATTTGGACAGTGATATTTAGTTAATTATTTTTGAAGATGATTAATAGATAAATTCCTCACGTCCAGAAATTTATTTTAGAATTTTTAGGTTTCCAGAAGTTTGCGTTAGCTACAGATTACTACAGACTGTTCTGTTTTGACAGATTCTGTTTTTCGTGTGTTGTTTGCTTATTTTGATGAATCTATGGCTAGTAAAAGAATTTATAAACCATGGAGAAGTTGTAATACAGTATGTTTAACACCAATATGAATAAATAATGAGTTCATTACAGTACCTTGAAGTGGTGTTTTGTTTTCTTTCGCTAACGGAGCTCACGAGATTTTCTATTTTAAGTTTTGTGTTGTGAAGTTTTCAAGTTTTGGGTAAAGATTTGATGGATTATGGAACAAAGAGTGGCAAGATCCTAAGATTGGGGATTCCCATGGCACCCCAATGTAAAATTCAAGGACACCAAAAATCCTAAGCTTGGGGATGCCCCGGAAGGCATCCCCTCTTTCGTCTTCGTCTATCGGTAACTTTAATTGGAGCTATATTTTTATTCACCACATGATATGTGTTTTGCTTGGAGCATATTCTATGATTTGAGTCTTTTCTATTTTAGTTTACCACAATCATCCTTTCTGTACAGACCTTTTGAGAGAGACTCAGATGATTTGAAATTTATTAGAATACTCTATGTGCTTCACTTATATCTTTTGAGCTATATAGTTTTTGCTCTAGTGCTTCACTTATATCTTTTAGAGCACGGTGGTGGATTTGTTTTATAGAAACTATTGTTCTCTCATGCTTCACTTATATTACTTTGAGAGTCCTTTAGAACAACATGGAAATTTTCTTTTAGGAATAATATAAAAAGTTTCATAGAAGTGCATTGAATACTATGAGAAGTTTGATACTTGATAATTGTTTTGAGATATGGAGATGGTGATATTAGAGTCATGCTAGTTGAGTAGTTGTGAATTTGAGGAATACTTGTGTTGAAGTTTGTGATTCCCGTAGCATGCACGTATGGTGAACCGTTATGTGATGAAGTCGGAGCATGATTTATTTATTGATTATCTTCCTTATGAGTGGCGGTCGGGGACGAGCGATGGTATTTTCCTACCAATCTATCCCCCTAGGAGCATGCGCGTAATACTTTGTTTCGATTTTTGCAATAAGTATGTGAGTTCTTTATGACTAATGTTGAGTCCATGGATTATACGCACTCCCATCCTTCCACCATTGCTAGCCTCTCCAGTATCGCGCAACTTTCGCCGGTACCTTAAACCCACCATATACCTTCCTCAAAACAGCCACCATACCTACCTATTATGGCATTTCATAGCCATCTCGAGATATATTGCCATGCAACTTTCCACTGTTCCGTTATTATGACACGCTTCATCATTGTCATATTGCTTGCATGATCATGTAGTTGACATCGTATTTGTGGCAAAGCCACCGTTCATAATTCTTCATACATGTCACTCATGCATCATTGCACATCCCGGTACAACACCGGAGGCATTCACATAGAGTATTATTTTGTTCTAAGTATCGAGTTGTAATTCTTGAGTTGTAAGTAAATAAAGTGTGATGATCATCATTATTAGAGCTTTGTCCCAAGTGAGAAAAGGATGATGGATACTATGATTCCCCCACAAGTCGGGATGAGACTCCGGACGAAAAAAAAGGAGGCCAAAAAAAAGAAGGCCCAAATAAAAAAATGAGAGAAAAAGAGAGAAGGGACAATGCTAATATCCTTTTTCCACACTTGTGCTACAAAGTAGAACCATGATCTTCATGATAGAGAGTCTCCTATGATATCATTTCATATACTAGTGGGAATTTTTCATTATAGAACTTGGCTTGTATATTCCAATGATGGGCTTCCTCAAAATGCCCTAGGTCTTCATGAGCAAGCGAGTTGGATGCACACCCACTTTGTTTCTTTTTTTGAGCTTTCATATACTTATAGCTCTAGTGCATCCGTTGCATGGCAATCTCTACTCACTCACATTGATATCTATTAATGGGCATCTCCATAGCCCGTTGATACGCCTAGTTGATGTGAGACTATCTTCTCCTTTTTGTCTTCTCCACAACCACCATTCTATTCCACATATAGTGCTATGTCCATGGCTCACGCTCATATATTGCGTGAAGATTGAAAAAGTTTGAGAACATTAAAAGTATGAAACAATTGTTTGGCTTGTCATCGGGGTTGTGCATGATTTAAATACTTTGTGTGATGAAGATAGAGCATAGCCAGACTATATGATTTTGTAGGGATAACTTTTTTGGCCATGTTATTTTGAGAAGACATGATTGCTTAGTTAGTATGCTTGAAGTATTATTATTTTTATGTCAATATTAAACTTTTATCTTGAATCTTTCGGATCTGAATATTCATGCCACAATAAAGAAAATTTACATTGAGAAATATGTTACAAAGCATTCCACATCAAAAATTCTTCTTTTATCATTTACCTACGCGAGGACGACCAGGAATTAAGCTTGGGGATGCTTGATACGTCTCCAACGTATCTATAATTTTTGATTGCTCCATGCTATTATATCATCTATTTTGGATGTTAATGGGAATTTTTTTACACTTTTATATCATTTTTGGGACTAACCTACTAACCGGAGGCCCAGCCCAAATTGCTGTTTTTTGCCTATTTTAGGGTTTGGCAGAAAAGGAATGTCAAACGGAGTCCAAACGGAATGAAACCTTCAGGAACGTGATTTTCTCAGCAAACATGATCTAGGAGACTTGGAGTGGGCATCAAGAAACGATCGAGGAGGGCACGAGGCAGGGGGCGCGCCCTCCACCCTCGTGGGCCCCTAGTTGCTCCACCGATGTACTTCTTCCTCCTATATATATCCACGTACCCCCCAAACATCCAGGAGCACCACGAAAACCTAATTCCACCGCCTCAACCTTTTGTACCTGAGAGATCCCATCTTAGGGCCTTTTCCGGAGCTCCGCCGGAGGGGCCATTGATCACGGAGGGCCTCTACATCAACTCCATGGCCTCTCCAGTGATGTGTGAGTAGTTTACTTCAGACCTTCGGGTCCATAGTTACTAGCTAGATGGCTTCTTATCTCAGTACAAAGTTCTCCTCGATCTTCTTGGAGATCTATTCGATGTAATCTTCTTTTCCGGTGTGTTTGTCGAGATCTGATGAATTGTGGGTTTATGATCAAGTTTATCTATGAACAATATTTAAATCTCCTCTGGATTCTTTTATGTATGATTGGTTTATCTTTGCAAGTCTCTTTGAATTATCAGTTTGGTTTGTCCTACTAGATTGATCTTTCTTGCAATGGGAGAAGTGCTTAGCTTTGGGTTCAATCTTGCGGTGCTCGATCCCAGTGACAGAAAGGGAAACGACATGTATTGTATTGTTGCCATCGAGGATAAAAAGATGGGGTTTATATCATATTGCATGAGTTTATCCCTCTACATCATGTCATCTTACTTAAAGCATTACTCGGTTCTTATGAACTTAATACTCTAGATGCATCCTGGATAGCGGTCGATGTGTGGAGTAATAGCAATAGATGCAGAATTGTTTCAGTCTACTTGTCGCGGACGTGATGCCTATATACATGATCATACCTATATATTCTCATAACTATGCTCAATTCTATCAATTGCTCGACGGTAATTCGATTACCCACCGTAATGCTTATGCTCTTGAGAGAAGCCACTAGTGAAACCTATGGCCCCTGGGTCTATCTTCCATCATATTAATCTTCCAACACTTATTTATTTCTTTTGCCGTTTATTTTACTTTGCATCTTTATTTCTCTTTATCATAAAAATACCAAAAATATTATCTTATCATATCTATCAGATCTCACTCTCGTAAGTGACCGTGAAGGGATTGACAACCCCTTTATCGCGTTGGTCGCGAGGTTCTTATTTGTTTGTGTAGGTGTGTGGGACTCGAGCATGATCTCCTACTGGATTGATATCTTGGTTCTCAAAAACTAAGGGAAATACTTATGCTACTTTACTGCATCACCCTTTCCTCTTCAAGGGAAAACCAACGCAGTGCTCAAGAGGTAGCAATCCCCAAGCTTAGGCTCTTGCCACTCCTTGTTCCATAATCCATCAAATCTTTACCCAAAACTTGAAAACTTCACAACACAAAACTCAAAATAGAAAATCTCGTGAGCTTCGTTAGCGAAAGAAAACAAAACACCACTTCAAGGTACTGTAATGAACTCATTCTTTTTTATATTGGTGTTAAACCTACTGTATTTCAACTTCTCTATGGTTTATAAACTCTTTTACTAGCCATAGATTCATCAAAATAAGCAAACAACACACGAAAAACAGAATCTGTCAAAAACAGAACAGACTATAGTAATCTGTAGCTAATGCGAACTTTTGGAACCCCAGAAATTCTAAAATAAATTGCTGGACGTGAGGAATTTATCTATTAATCATCTGCAAAAATAATTAAGTAAATAGAACTTTCCAAATAAAACTGGCAGCAATCCTTGTGAATGCTAAAGTTTCTGTTTTTTACAGCAAGATCAAAAAGACTTCCCCCAAATCTTCCCAACGGTTCTACTTGGCACAAACACTAATTAAACACAAAAAACACAACCAAAACACAGGCTAGATAAATTATTTATTACTAAACAGGAGCAAAAATCAAGGAATAAAAAAATAAAATTGGGTTGCCTCCCAACAAGCGCTATCGTTTAACGCCCCTAGCTAGGCATAAAAGCAAGGATAGATCTAGGTATTGCCATCTTTGGTAGGCAATTCTTCAATAAAACACTTATAACCTCTAAGAGTTTCTTTATTTCTATTAATTATCAAACTCCTAGGCGCAAAATCAAGAAAGTCATTTGTAATCAAGAATATATTTGTACCAAGGTGTAGCGCCTACATAAAAATTGCGGAGAAGAACAGAAGTAGATTGCTTCTTGGTAGATCTATTTTGAGCATTGCAAATTCTATACCAAGCGTCTTTTAGATTTTCTCCCTCCCTTTGCTTAAAATTAAGAACTTCATTCTCAGGAGACAACGGAGAAGATAGAGGACTATCCATAACGACAAGGCAAGCAAGAAAGCGGCAAACGGAAAAGAGAGGGCGAATAAAACGACAAGGGTGAAGTGGGGAGAGGAAAACGAGAGGCAAATGGCAAATAATGTAATGCTAGGGATAAGAGTTTGTGATGGGTACTTGGTATGTCTTGACTTGTGCATAGACTCCGGCAACGGTGCTAGAAATGGCTTGTTGTCGGGAGTCAAATCTAGACTTGACTTGGCGTGAATCTCCCCGGCAACAGCGCCAGCAATCCTTCTTGCTACCTCTTGAGCACTGCGTTGGTTTTCCCTTGAACAGGAAAGGGTGATGCAGTAAAGTAGCGTAAGTATTTCCATCAGTTTTTGAGAACCAAGGTATCAATCCAGTAGGAGATCACGCTCGAGTCCCACGCACCTACACGAACAAATAAGAACCTCGCAACCAACGTGATAAAGGGGTTGTCAATCCCTTCACGGTCACTTACGAGAGTGAGATCTGATAGATATGATAAGATAATATTTTTGGTATTTTTATGATAAAGAGAAATAAATATGCAAAGTAAAATAAACGGCAATAGAATAGAAATAACTAAGTGTTGAGAGATTAATATGATGGAAGATAGACCCGGGGGCCATAGGTTTCACTAGTGGCTTCTCTCAAGAGCGTAAGTATTATGGTGGGTAAACGAATTACTGTCGAGCAATTGATAGAATTGACCATAGTTACGAGAATATCTAGGTATGATCATCTATATAGGCATCACGTCTGCGACAAGTAGACCGAAATGATTTTGCATCTACTACTATTACTCCACACATCGACCGCTATCCAGCATGCATCTAGAGTATTAAGTTCATAAGAACAGGGTAATGCTTTAAGTAAGATGACATGATGTAGAGGGATAAACTCATGCAATATGATATAAACCCCATCTTTTTATCCTCAATGGCAACAATTCAATACGTGCCTTGCTACCCCTGCTGTCACTGGGAACGGACACCGCAAGATTGAACCCAAAGCTAAGCACTTCTCCCATTGCAAGAAATTTCAATCTAGTAGGCCAAACCAAACTGATAATTCGAACCAATCATACATAAAAGAATTTAGAGAAGATTCAAATATTGTTCATAGATAAACTTGATCATAAACCCACAATTCATCGGATCTTGACAAACACACCGCAAAAGAATATTACATCGAATAGATCTCCAAGAAGATCGAGGAGAACTTTGTATTGAGATCCAAAGAGAGAGAGAAGAAGCCATCTAGCTAACAACTATGGACCCATAGGTCTGAAGTAAACTACTCACACATCACTGGAGAGGCCACGGAGTTCATGTAGAGGCCCTCCGTGATCAATTCCCCCTCCGGCGGAGCTCCGAAAAAGGCCCCAAGATGGGATCTCTCGGGTACAAAAGGTTGCGGTGGTGGAATTAGGTTTTCCTGGTGCTCCTGGATGTTTGGGGGGTACGTGGATATATATAGGAGGAAGAAGTAGGTCGGTGGAGCAACGAGGGGCTCACGAGGTGGAGGGTGCGCCCAGGGGGGGTAGGCACGCGCCCCTGCCTTGTGGCTTCCTCGGTTGTTTCTTGACGCCCACTCCAAGTCTCCTGGATCATGTTTGTTGAGAAAATCATGTTCCCTGTCAGGACCCCGATTCCATATTACATCGATCTAGCCGGTAACACCTCATATCACATTGCGGCCTCACGCACGGTATCCCACGGGTGTCGCCTTACCATGGCCCGGGACCGTTTGCGCCTTTTGGCTCACGTATATGATAGTGTCGCTAGCATCCATATGATAGAGAACCCGGGCCGACATGGCTAGTCATGAACCCAAAGCGGCATAGACCTATGGAGACAGGCATACATGAATCACATCGAACATGTCGGTCATCAGCGAGTGAATCCGGGCTGTAGCACTGGGCTAACAGGACTCCGGGGAACCCGGGCTGTAGCAGGCTAGGCAGGACTCCGGATGTCACCGCGTGACATTTCCCAAAGGGACAGACATAGGAACGAGGTGAAACACATGCCGACCAGTCAAGTGTCCAGAGCAGTGGTGCTGGGCTAGCAGGACTCCGGTGAACCGGGCTGTAGCGGACTAC
Source organism: Triticum dicoccoides (assembly GCF_002162155.2). Lineage (NCBI taxonomy): Eukaryota > Viridiplantae > Streptophyta > Magnoliopsida > Poales > Poaceae > Triticum > Triticum dicoccoides. Next base: position 429,756,726 of record NC_041386.1, on the reverse strand, counting down.
TATCGCTCAGGAAGCACTAGACTACATTTCCCCATATGAGAGGCTGCCAAGGATAAACAACTAGATTGTCGGATCCCGCTCATACCGAGCATTTCAATCATACACACAATATGCCCGATATGAGTGCATACAACATGGCATCACAACAAAACTCTACAACTCAAGTACTTTATTTAAAGGCCCTAGAGAGCCATACATAACATGTTCATACAGGTAGGGGTCACACGACCCGACACTCAAGTCATACAATCATACAAGCACAGGCGGAAGCAACTAGTCTGAGTATAGACACTAGAAAGAAAGAAGGCTTCTCGAAGCCTGTCTATCTACATAGGGCCCTCCATGGCCAGGATCACCACCTGGGTGGCTAGTCACTCGTCGACATCAAGGTCTACGTAGAACCCATCGGAAGGGGTGGTGTTGTCGTCTAAAAACAGTAATTAAGCAAACATGAGTACCAAAGATACTCAGCAAGTCTTACAACAGAACCTACTATACATGCTCATTCTCAAGAAGGTGGTGGAGTTATTGCAGCAAGCCAGCTTTGACTCTTGGCTAAGCTATCCTACGAGACTCCACTAGTAAAAATAATTTTCGCACACGAGTCCACTACTCATCAACACAATACTCCACCGGGGATCCTCCCTCGTCATCCTACGAGAGGGCCATCCTCGGTACTCACACTTATCTTGAGTCTTTTAGTAGTAACCATTAACTTGTCTATGAACTGTATAGGCAACCAAGTAGTCCTTTACCGCGGACGCGGCTATTCGAATAGATGATGTTAACCCTACAGGGGTATACTTCTTCATACACGCTTTCACCACTTACCGCCGTTTACACGACATGTACTCGGCAACCTTCAAGCGGAAGCCCAACGAGGGTGTTGGCCACGGCCTACCTAAACACTTAAGTCTCTAGTCCAGGTTTATCGCCTATCCAGGTTCCATCCGCAGGGAGTCCGGCCGAGGTTTCCACATACGGCCCCGAACGATGTGAACAGGGTCCCGAGACGCCAAACGGGCGCTCGGCATACCCGACCACGGTTTATCTACCGCAACATAGCCCACCCCTAGGGTCAGCGCTACGCACGGCTGCCAACACATAACCTACAAACACCATAAACTATTTGCAACTCCTGGACAGAGTACTAGGGTGATTAAGAAGCCGAGAGGGTCCATTGGTTTCGGGCCCAATGTATGGAAGTAACTGAATCTTAAATCACACATACAGATCTCAGTTCTTAGGGACGGCCTCAATGAAACAACCCACCATGTACTCCTACATGGCCTCTCATCGATACCTTTACCAAAACATGTTCAAAACATCCCTCACATTACCGACATAATCATTTCACTCTAGCCCATCACCCAGATGAACCAGACCTGACACAACTCTAAGCATAGCAGGCATAGCAATGTAGGAATCACATACATGGCTCAAACAACTCCTACACATGCTAGTGGGTTTTAACTAATTACTATGGCAATGACAGGTCATGCATAGGATGAGGGTTCAACTACCGTAGCACACAGCAGTTTGAATCGCGTTGTCTTAATGCAGTAAACAAGAGCAGAAGCGAGAACATGGGATTGTATCAGAATGATCAACGGGTTGCTTGCCTGATGTAGTGGTAGTAGGGTACTGCCCTTTAGACGGATACTCGGGGTTATCCTCGGAGGCAGAACCTACCACGAAAGGCACATCGAACATAATCAACACATGACAATATGCAACAATATGATGCATGCTATGACATGGCAAGATGAAAGTGTCTTGGCCTAATGCAAGCTAAAACAGAATGGGGTGAACTCATTTGATTCAAAGATTCAAATGTTAGCTCATTTAACATAGCCTTATTAGTGCATTATCTTATTCTGCTTAAACAGCAAGGTTAACTTGTTTTTTCATGCACGAAACCATTACAGATGGATATATTGAATTTTTCTGATCATTTTTCATATATAACTTGTTTGATTTGGAGCTATGGTTGATTTTCTATGATTTTTAGAAGTTTTGGCTATTTTCTGGAATTTCCTATATAAGAATAATTCCAGCAATTGAATTAATGCGTCAACATGACATAGGTGTGACGTCAGCGGTCAACTGGGTCGGCCAGGTCAAACCTGACTGGTGGGCCCTGTCTGTCAGTGTCTCAGCTAATTAACAGAATTATGTTAGTGCTAATTAACTGTTAGTGGGACCTGGGCCCACATGTCAGTGACTAAACTAATTAAAATTAGTCAAAACTAATCCTAAACTAATTAGCAGGCCGGCCCCACCTGTCATAAACTCAGGGGGGAAGTCAACCTGGGCCCACACAGGGTCAAACAGAGTCAAACTCGCCGGCGTTTAGCCGCCGGCAAGGCCAGGCGCGGCGGAGGGCTCGGGTTTTGCACTCCGGCGACCAAAAGGACGGCGGAGACCATCTACGTGTTGCGGGGAGTGAGCCACGTCGAGTGGTGGCAGTAGCCGGAGCTGGGGTGGTCGGAAACATCGCCGGCGATGAGTTTGGCGGTGCCGGAGCTCGGGTAAGGTTGAACTAGTCGCTAGGGTGCACGGGGAGGCGCGTGGTTTGGTGCGTTGAGCTCCTGGGGGTGCGGTAGGGCTAGTGGACAGGGTGGCACGACCATTGGGTGGCCGGAGCCTCGTTGGCGACGAGCTCCGCGGCGGTGCGTGCGGGTGATCTACGTGCAGTCGCTACAGGGCTCGAGAGAGGGAACGGAGAGAGTGGGGAGGTGGCTGAGCTCATGGGGGTCACGTCGAGGAAGTCGGCGAGGTCGGGGACGAGCTGATGCGGCGGGGACGGTGAAGGGGATCTCCGGTGGCCGGAGTTGAGGACGAGCTCGGTGCAGCGTCTCCGAGGCGAGCGAGCGCTCGGGGCTCGACCTACTCGATGTAATCAACAACGGCGGAGCTCGTGGACACGATGGCGCGGCGTGAGGACAACGGAGGGCGCGGCTACGACGAGGATGCGGCGACAGGGGCGTCGGCCATGGTAGGAACGGCGAAGGGAGAGAGACAGGGGGAATGGCACGTCCAGGGGCTTCGGTGTGCGACGTGGAGGCGTCCAGGCGTCTAGGGGTGTGGGCAGTAAGTAGGTGGCGCCGTGGCGAGCTCAGGCACGTCGGCGTCACCTAACTGCTGCCTGGCGGGGAAGAAGCAGCTGGCTGGCGCGGGCCAGCACAGTGCTAGGTGGGTTCCTCTCTCTCTTTCTATCTGTTTTTATTTATTCTATTATTTCTGTAGCTTCAGGGCTTTATTAAAAATGCCAGGGCATTTCCATAAATCATAAAATTAATCATGGCTACTGCTTAGAATATATCCAACAGCAAACATTTTAGTTTATGATTATTTGAGCACTTAAATATTTTATAGCATTTAAATGCCCAAATGCAAATACTATAAAAATTAATCCAATGACCTGAAGATGTCCTAGAAAAATGTGCACCATTTTTGTCAAAGGTTTTAACCCAAAACAAAAAGGGTGGGCTTTTTAGAAGGGCATTTCAGGTTCATTGAAAAAGTTTTTAGTAAACCCTAGTTGTTCCAGGGGGGTGCTGGGGGTTCTGTCATCCCCATTTCAGCTTTCTGGGAATTTAAACATGATGCACAAGTTCAACCAACCCTAAAGCATGACTAACACAGGGATGTGACATTCCCGAAGGTTTCATTCCGTTTGGACTTCGTTTGATATTCCTTTTCTGCGAAACACTGAAATAGGCAAAAAAACAGCAATTTGGGTTGGGCCTCCGGTTAATATGTTAGTCCCAAAAATGATATAAAAGTGTAAAATAAATCCCATTAACATCCAAAATATATAATATAATAGCATGGAGCAATCAAAAATTATAGATACATTGGAGACTTATCACCTACCCCCGCGGGCGTGCCGCCCTATCTCGTGGACGACTCGGGGACCCCCTTGGCGTGAGACCGACACCAAAAATTCCTATAAATACTGAAACCTCTAGAAAATAACCTAGATCGGGAGTTCCACCGCCGCAAGCCTCTGAAGCCACCGAAAACCAATCTAGACCCATTCCGGCACCCTGCCGGAGGGGGGAATCCCTCTTCGGTGGCCATCTTCATCATCCCGGCACTCTCCATGAGGAGGAGGGAGTAGTTCACCCTCAGGGCTGAGGGTATGTACCAGTAGCTATGTGTTTGATCCCCCTCTCTCTCTCTCGTGCTCTTGATTCGACACGATCTTGATGTATCGCGAGCTTTGCTATTATAGTTGGATCTTATGATGTTTCTCCCCCTCTACTCTCTTGTGATGAATTGAGTTTTCCCTTTGAAGTTATCTTATCGAATTGAGTCTTTAAGGATCTGAGAACACTTGATGTTTGTCTTGCATGTGCTTATCTGTGGTGACAATGGGATATTCACGTGATCCACTTGATGTATGTTTTGGTGATCAACTTGCGAGTTCCGTGACCTCGTGAACTTATGCATGGGGGTTTGCACACGTTTTCGTCTTGACTCTCTGGTAGAAACTTTGGGGCACTCTTTGAAGTTCTTTGTGTTGGTTGAATAGATGAATCTGAGATTGTGTGATGCATATCGTATAATCATACCCATGGATACTTGAGGTGACATTGGAGTATCTAGGTGACATTAGGGTTTTGGTTGATTTATGTCTTAAAGTGTTATTCTGGTATGAACTCTAGGATATATTGAACGGAAAGAATAGCTTCGTATTATTTTACTACGGACTCTTGAATAGATCGATCAGAAAGAATAACTTTGAGGTGGTTTCGTACCCTACAATAATCTCTTCGTTTGTTCTTCGCTATTAGTGACTTTGGAGTGACTCTTTGTTGCATGTTGAGGGATAGTTATATGATCCAATTATGTTATTATTGTTGAGAGAACTTGCACTAGTGAAAGTATGAACCCTAGGCCTTGTTTCAACGCATTGCAATACCGTTTTCGCTCACTTTTATCATTAGTTACCTTGCTGTTTTTTATATTTTCAGACTACAAAAACCTATATCTACCATCCATATTGCACTTGTATCACCATCTCTTCGCCGAACTAGTGCACCTATACAATTTACCATTGTATTGGGTGTGTTGGGGACACAAAAGACTCTTTGCTATTTGGTTGGAGAGTTGTTTGAGAGAGACCATCTTCATCCTATGCCTCCCACGGATTGATAAACCTTAGGTCATCCACTTGAGGGAAATTTGCTACTGTCCTACAAACCTCTGCACTTGAAGGCCCAACAACGTCTACAAGAAGAAGGTTATGTAGTAGACATCAAGCTCTTTTCTGGCGCTGTTGCCGGGGAGGTTAGCGCTTGAAGGTGTATCTTTAGATCTTGCAATCGAATCTTTTTGTTTCTTGTTTTGTCACTAGTTTAGTCTATAAAAGAAAATTACAAAAAAATGGAATTGAGGGTACCTCATATGCTTCATCTTTTTAATATCTTTCATGAAAATTAAGGATTTTGATAATTGTGCCAAGATGCTAGAAGAAGAATGCATTAAAATGTTTGGCACTAAATCTTTGAATGATGAGCATGATTGCAATGTTGTTAGTACGAACTCTTTGAATATCCATAGTACTAATGATGATTGCACTAGTCATGATGAAAATGTCTCTTATAAGCATGTGAATTTTTGTTTAGTGCATAGGGTTTGCAAGTAGACACCAAATAGGGAAGATAGATTTTGCAAGAGGCATATGTATTTAGAAACTAAATGGTTGCAATAAAGGCTAGATGTTTGTGCTAAAAATTTAAATTTTCTTAGCCATCCTTGTGAACTTTGCAATGAACATGGTCATTTAAATATCCAATGCAAATTGTTTCATGATTGAATTGTGTCCAAAAATTGTGATGACTTGATTTCCCCTGCGCATCATAATGAACTTAGTTTGCTTCTGGGTTATGAAGAAATGAAACGTATAACTAAGGATATTCCAGAATTTGCCCTTGATAAAGTTCTTGATTTTGATCTAGAGGAAATTTATATGTATTGTGCGGTCCTTATATTTCTAATTACATAAAGTCAAGAAAAAATTATAAGATGAAGAGAATACTAATGAAAGGGAAGAGATTTCCCAATATCCTCCTATTTTTTTCTTATGATGAATCAGGTAACGAGGAGGAGCCTTCTATCCAACCAATCTCATTATTAAGGAGCTCCGAAAAGAGGGTTAAACCCACACATGATGTGAAGAAGAAAAAGAAAATATTTAGGAGCAAAGGTAAAAAGGTATCCCTCCCAAATGATGTTGATCCTATTACTCATTGTGATGATGATAACTACTATATATTATTGGTACTATCCATACTATTAATGATGAGAGTGATTATGCTTATGATATGAAAAGGCCCAAGCTTGGGGATGCTATGTTTGATGAGAATGACATGTTTGAGAATTTATTTGCTGCAATTAATGTGTGTCCCAAGCTTGGGGATGCTATGTTTCATGAATATGATATATTTAACCTCCCAAGTTTTGATATGCAAATTTATTATGATGATAGCATGCCTCCTATTTATGATGGTTATATTGATGAAAGTGGGTTTGGAAGAGTGCCAACTTTAGGAAGTAATGATCCCACTATTTTGGAGGGTGTTGAATCTTATTGTGACAATTATGAAAGTGGATTTGGAGTGGTCATGACTTTATTTAGTAATGATTCCACTATTTTGGAAGAGGTTTCAATTGATTATGATCAGAACAAACTTGCTACTTATGATGATTATTGTGATGTCACTTATGCTATAAAAAGTAGTGATGATTATATTTATAAAACTTGTCGTGATTATGATTACCCTTTTTCTGAACATTACTCTTTTAATGTGGAAACCATTTATAGTATTCAGGTTTCTTATGATACTCCCACTATTCCGAATGAGAAGAATTTTGCTTATGTGGAGAATAGTGAATTTTATATGCTTGTAGATCATGAAAAGAATGCTTTATGTTATAGTTATATTGTTGAATTCATTCATGATGCTACTGAAAATTATTATGAGGGAGGAATATATGCTTGTAGGAGTTGCAATAATATCAAGTTTCCCCTCTATGTGTTCAAAATCTTGAACGTATCCTTGTTTTTTTGAGAACTGATGATAGTGGGAGAGTATCCCACTAACTTTATATTAAATGGTTAGTGAGTTAGAATAGTCCAGTCAGCCTACATACAAGGTCTACATCTGTGATAGAAAAGGGGGGGTGTTACAGAAGAGCACAACTCGTACAATGCAGCAACTAGAGACAAGATGTACCGGGCAAACTCTTGTTTGGCCCTGTGGACTAGCATAGCAAAGTAATTCTTGAACCTGGCCTTCCAAGATATCAAGGTTGGCTGGATCCCCCTGAAATGTTTGTCATTCCTTTCCTTCCAAATCCCCTAGGCTGCCACCATGAATACCTCCATGAACATGGGCCTACTCCAAGAGTTTTTGCCAGCATGCAACAACACGAGCCTGCAATAACAAACTGGCCACTGGATCCCTATGCTATCCCGGCATCTCTGACTGAAAGGGCAGTTGAAGAAGAGATGTGCAACATCTTCTTCCGGGGGGTTCTGACATAACAGACAGGTGTAATCATCATTTTGGATTTTGTAGTGCCTCCTTCTCAACATGTTTCTGGTGTTTAATCGATCAGCCAGCAGAAGCCAGGCAAACATCTTCCACTGCATTGTGCACTTGGTTTTCCAGATCCAGCAGAAGGCCTCATCCACCTGCATGTTTCTAAAGCAATGTTCATAAAATCTGGTTGCTTGGAATCCATCCCCACCCAGACGCATTTCCATGTATCCACTCCCTCAGCCAGGGCCACATCAGACGTGACCTGCTGCAGATCTATCACTTCTAGTCGAGCTTCTGCCGAGAGGGGTAGATAGAACACATCACTGAGTCTCATCGAGGACAGCAAAGATTGAACTGATATGTCTGGTTCCTTGGCAAAAGAAAAAGCCCGTGGGAATGCTTCTTGGAACAGTGTATCCTTCCACTCATCTTTCCAGAAGAGTATCATATCTCCTACCACCACAGATGCTTTCGTAACCCCCCTGTAAACATCATACAATTGCATGAGATCTCTCCACCAAAACGAACCACAGAGGTCAGTCGCATGCGGGGGTTGACCATTGTAGTATGATCGCCAGACTAGCTAAACCCAGGGAACATCCTGTTTATTGTAAAATTTGTGGAGCTGTTTCAATAGGAGTCCCTGGTGCTGAATTTTGAGGTTTATTATCCCTAAACCTCCTTTGTTTTTTGGTCTGCAGACCAGGTCCCACGCTGCCAGAGAGTTACCCTTAGTACCATCATCAGTTTTTTTTAGCCACAGGCAAGATCTACGAAGCTTGTCCAGATGTTCAATCATCTTGGGGTTAAGCTTGATCGAGCACATTGTGTAGATCGCTAGCGAGGTCAAAACTGAGTTTAGCAGTGTCAACTTAGAGCCGTAGTCAAGCAAGGAGACCGCTACTGGAATTTTCCTCTGCACCGCTGTGACCATGGGCATCAGATCAGTCACCGTGGGGCGGGTTATCCCCATGGGTAGTCCTAAGTAAGTGAAAGGCATCTGTCCAACAACATAGCCAATAATCACCGCCATCTCCGACGCCGTCGTTGGGTCCAACTTGATCGGCACTAGAGTGGATTTATGGAAGTTAATCTTCAGACCTACTAACGTGGCATAGTCCAGCAGAATCCCCTTGAGAACTTGAGCTTGGCTAGGGCAGGCAGGGAACACCACAATCGTGTCGTCTGCGTACTAAATTACCGGATAGTTATCATCATGTGAGGGGATCGGTAGAAGCAACTGTCCGGCCCTGCACGCCTCGTTGATCGCTGCTTGCAACAAGTATGCAGTGAGGACAAAGATGAGGGGAGACAGAGGGTCGCCCTGTCTCACTCCACACAGACAGGAGAACTGCTTCCCAGGTGTTACATTGAGCAGGACAGACGAGGTACCCGAGGAGAAGATACATTTAATCCACCCAATCCATTTCTCGTCAAAGCCCATGTGTCTCATGATATCAATCAAAGGTTCATGCTGTACCGTATCAAACGCCTTGGCAAAGTCCAGTTTGAGCAGACAACATGCATGTCCAGAAACTTGACATTGGTGGATGTACTCAAATGCCCAGGCCAAGCAGTCTTGGATCGATCTCCCTTTAAGAAAGCCATACTGGTTCCTGTGGATGATTTTGAGGATTATTCTCTACAGCCGATTAGGAAGCTGCTTGGTTATCAACTTCAGGCAACAGTTGAGAAGGGTGATGGGCCTATAATCATTTGCAGTCTCAGGAGAATAGGTTTTCGGGATCAAGGTGATAAACCCAGAATTGAGACTCTGCAGTTCTAACCTTCCATCATAGAAGTCAGTACAAAGTTTGTAGAAATCTTGCTTTATAATGTGCCAGCAAGATTTTAAAAAACACCCATTAAAGCCATCTGGACCAGGAGCATGATCAGATGGCATTTCTTGAACCACCTTGTCGATCTCATCATTTGTGAAGGGTTTTGTCAAATCCTCAAGCCCTTCAATCTTTTTGATAATCCGTGCGAGATCAAACTTCATCTCATGCGGTTCAGACCTGCCCATCCTATTTTTATATGTCTGATAGAGCTCTTGCACTTTCCCTGCATGATCAGAGACGACAAACCCATTAGGGAGTTTTAATGAGGCAATGGAATTTCGTCTGAAACGTTCACTTGCCGCCGAGTGGAAGAATTTAGTGTTGTCCCGACCACACTGAAACCACCACATAGTGTACCTCTTCTTCTAATATTCCCATTTATATTCAAGGAGAATCACCAAATGCTCTTTAAGAATTGCACGGAAGTTTTTCTCCGGTGTTGTTAGAGGCCTCAAATCTTCAATTCCATCCAATTCAAGCAGAGCCCAATTGGAATTGTCAATGCACAAATTCAGTCTGGAGATATTTTTGCTCCACTTCTTCAGAGCATACCTCAAATGTTTAAATTTTTTGCAGAGCATAGGAGCCGAATTGTGTGCAAAACAGCTTTTGTTCCAAGTGGCTTGAACAACTTCAAAGAATCCAGGGTGTGAGATCCAAAAGTTCTCAAAGCGGAAGATATTGGTTTTAGGGACCGTTGTTTCAATGGAGTTCACACACGGTACATGATCAGAGACTGGTTTTGGGAGGGGGGCCACTATCGTGTTTGGATAGCTAGAGGTCCAATTGGCCGATGTGAAGAACCTATCGAGGTTCTCCAAAAGTGGGTCTATTTGCATGTTACTCCATGTAAACCTCCTCCCCTTGATTGGTAGTTCAACTAAATCTTGTGATTGGATGAAATCATTGATGGTGAGCATATCATTCACATTCCCTCCTGGTTTATTTCGATTATCAGGGGCCCTGATGTAGTTAAAGTCTCCGCACAATAACCAGTCCTCATCATCTGGTATGTCTAGGTCAAACATCCAAGAGGTGAAAGTGGCTCTAGCAGGGCCAACACATGGGCCATACACATTAAACATTTTCCAAGATTTAGCAGTTTGCAAGGAATTGAACTGAACACCCAAGGCAAAAGATTCAGAGCAGATAACAGTGCCAACAAAGACCGAACTATCCCATATGATAATCAATCCACCAGAGGCACCTTGAGAGGGTACCACCTCAAAGCTATAAAACCTTTTAGGACAGAAAGTTCTTACAAAAGACTTATCAAAAGTGTCACGCTTTGTTTCTTGCAGGCAAATAATAGAGCAACCACTACTATCGATTGCACGCTTAGTTATCCTTGTTTTACCTTCCTATGCAAGTTGATTCTTGTTCCCACAAGTTGTTTGCTCACAAAATCCCTATGCATAGGAAGTGAGTTAGGCTTAAATGTGCTAGTTATATTCTTCATGATGCTCTCTTTATGTTTCAATTCTTATCTCTTACGTGAGCATCATTGAAATCATCATGCCTAGCTAGGGGCGTTAAACGATAGCGCTTGTTGGGAGGCAACCCAATTTTATTTTTGTTCCTTGCTTTTTGTTCCTGTTTAGTAATAAATAAATCATCTATCCTCTGTTATGATTGTGTTTTTATGTTTTAATTAGTTTTTGTTCCAAGTAAATCCTTTAGGATCTTCTTGGGTGATTGTTATTTCATCTTGTTGTAAAAAAACAGAAAATATGCACTCACGAGAATAACCTTCATTTTTTAATAGAGAGCGATAAAATACCAATTCCACTTGAAGTAGATTAATAAACAAATTTCCTAGGACTTCCTAATTTCTCAGGATTTTTGGAGTTACAGAAGTATTCGAAACCTACATATTACTACAGATTGTTCTGTTTTTCACAGATTCTGTTTTCTATGTGTTGTTTGCTTATTTTGATGAATCTATGAGTAGTATCGGAGGGTATGAACCATAGAGAAGTTGGAATACAGTAGATATTACACCAATATGAATTTAGAATGAGTTCACAACAGTACCAAAAGTGGTGATTTATTTCCTTATACTAATGGAGCTCATGAGATTTTCTGTTGAGTTTTGTGTTGTGAAGTTTTCAAGTTTTGGGTAAAGATTCGATGGACTATGGAATAAGGAGTGGCAAGATCCTAAGTTTGAGGATGCCCAAGGCACCCCAAGGTAACATTCAAGGACAACCAAGAGCCTAAGCTTGGGGATGCCCCGTATGGCATCCCCTGTGTTGTCTTCGTTCATCGGTGACTCTACTTGGAGCTATATTTTTATTCACCACATGATATGTGTTTTTCTTGGAGCGTCATTTTATTTTCTTTTCTTTTGCTTGCTGTTTAATAAAATACCAAGATCTCAAATTATTAAATGTTATAGAGTCTTCACATAGTTGCATAATTATTCAACTACTCATTAATCTTCACTTATATCTTTCGGAGTAGTTTGTCGTTTGCTCTAGTGCTTCACTTATATACTTTTAGAGCACAGCGGTGGTTTTATTTTATAGAAATTATTGATCTCTCATGCTTCACTTATATTATTTTGAGAGTCTTTTAGAACAGCATGATAATTTGCTTTGGCTATAAAACTAGTCCTAATATGATAGGCATTCAAGATGGGTATGATAAAAACTTTCATATAGAGTGCATTGAATACTATGATTCTTGATACATGTTTTGAGATATAAAGGTGGTAATGTTAGAGTCATGCTAGTTGGGAAATTGTGAAATTGAGAAATACTTGTGTTAAAGTTGGCAAGTCCCGTAGCATGCACGTATGGTAAACATTGTGTGACAAATTTGAAGCATGGGGTGTTCTTTGAGTGCTTTCCTTATGAGTGGCGGTCAGGGACGAGCGATGGTTTTTTCCAACCAATCTATCCCTCTAGGGGCATGCATAGTAGTACTTTGCTTCGAGGGCTAATAAACTTTTGCAATAAGTATGTGAGTTCTTTATGACTAATGTGAGTCCATGGATCATACGCAGTCTTACCTTTCCGCAATTTGCTAGCCTCTACGGTACCGTGCATTGCCCTTTCTCACCTTGAGAGTTGGTGCAAACTTCGCCGGTGCATACAAACCCCGTGATACGATACGCTCTATCACACATAAGCCTCCTTATATGTTCCTCAAAACAGACACCATACCTACCTATTATGGCATTTCCATAGCCATTCCGAGATATATTGCCATGCAACTTTCCACCGTTCCGTTTATTATGAGACGCTCCATCATTGTCATATTGCTTTGCATAATCATGTAGTTGACATCGTATTTGTGGCAAAGCCACTTTCATAATTCTTTCATACATGTAGCTCTTGATTCATCACATATCCCGGTACACCGCCAGAGGCAATCACATAGAGTCATAATTTTGTTCTAGTATTGAGTTGTAACATTGAGTTATGAGTAAATAAAAGTGTGATGATCATCATTACTAGAGCATTGTCCCATGCGATGAAAATGAAAAAAAAGAGGGCAAAGAAGCCGAAAAAAGGCCAAAGAAGCCCAAACAAAAAATGAGAGAAAAAGAGAGAATGGACAATGAAACTATCCTTTTTCCACACTTGTACTTCAAAATAGCACCATGGTCTTCATGATAGAGAGTTTCTTATTTTGTCACTTGCATATACTAGTGGGAATTTTTCATTATAGAACTTGGCTTGTATATTCCAATGATGGGCTTCCTCAAAATTCCCTAGGTCTTCGTGGGCAAGCACGTTGGATGCATACCCACTTAGTTTCTTTAGATGAGCTTTCATACACTTATAGCTCTAGTGCATCCATTGCATGGCAATCCCTACTCCTCGCATTGACATCAATTGACGGGCATCTCCATAGCTCGTTGATTAGCCGCGTCAATGTGAGACTTTCTCCTTTTTTGTCTTCTCACATAATCTGCATCATCATATGCTATTCCACCAATAGTGCTATATCCATGGCTTGCGCTCATGTATTGCGTAAGGGTTGAAAAGGCTGAAGCGTGATAACCCACAAGTATAGGGGATCGCAACACTTTTCGAGGGTGGAGTATTCAACCCAAATTTATTGAATTAACACAAGGGGAGCCAAAGAATATTCTCAAGTATTTGTAGCTGAGCTGTCAATTCAACCACACCTAGAAAACTTAATATCTACAACAAAGTGTTTAGTAGCAAAGTAGTATGGAAGTAACGGTAGCAGTTTTGTAGTGATTGTAAGAGTGGCAACGAAAAAGTAAATAAGCAAAGATCAATATGTGAAAAGCTCGTAGGCAATGGATCAGTGATGGATAATTATGTCAGATGCGATTCTTCATGCAATGGTTATAACATAGGGTGACACAGAACTAGCTCCAGTTCATCAATGTAATGTAGGCATGTATTTCCGAATATAGTCATACGTGCTTATGGAAAAGAACGTGCATGACATCTTTTGCCCTACCCTCCCGTGGCAGCAGGGTCCTATTGGAAACTAAGGGATATTAAGGCCTCCTTTTAATACAGTACCGGACCAAAGCATTAACACTTAGTAAATACATGAACTCCTCAAACTATGGTCATCGCTGGTAAGTATCCCGATTATTGTCACTTCGGGGTTACCGGATCATAACACATAATATGTGACTACATACTTGTAAGATAGGATCAAGAACTCACATATATTCATGAAAACATAATAGGTTCAGATCTGAAATCATGGCACTCGGGCCCTAGTGACAAGCATTAAGCATAGCAAAGTCATAGCAACATCAATCTCAGAACATAATGGATACTAGGGATCAAACCCTAACAAAACTAACTCGTTTACATGATAAATGTCATCCAAACCATCACTGTCCAGCAAGCCTACGATGGAATTACTCATGCACAGCGGTGAGCATCATGAAATTGGTGATGGAGGAAGGTTGATGATGACGATGGCAACGGATTCCCCTCTCCGGAGCCCCGAACGGACTCAAGATCAGCCCTCATGGGAGAGATTAGGGCTTGGCGGTGGCTCTGTATCGTAAAACGCGATGAATCCTTCTCTCTGATTTTTTCCCCGAACATGAATATATAGAGTTGGAGTTGAGGTCGGTGGAGCACCAGGGGGCCCACGAGGCAGGGGCGTGCCCAGGGCGGTAGACACGTCCCCCCACCCTCGTGGACAGGGTGTGGGCCCCCTAGCCTTGATTCTTTCGCCAATATTTTTTATATGTTCCGAAAATATTCTCCGTTGATTTTCAGGTCATTCTGAGAACTTTTATTTCTACACAAAAATAACACCATGGCAATTCTGCTGAAAACAGCATCAGTCCGGGTTAGTTCCATTCAAATCATGCAAGTTAGAGTCCAAAACAAGGGCAAAAGTGTTTGGAAAAGTAGATACGTTGGATACGTATGAACTCCCCCAAGCTTAAACCTTTGCTTGTCCTCAAGCAATTCAGTTGACAAACTGAAAGTGATAAAGAAAAACTTTTACAAACTCTATTTGCTCTTGTTGTTGTAAATATGTAGAGCCATCATTCAAGTTTTCAACAAAGATTATGAACAAACCATATTCACAATAACATTTAGGTCTCATGTTTACTCATATCAATGACATAATCAACTAGCGAGAAATAATAGTAAATCTCGGATGACAACACTTTCTCAAAACAATCATAATATGATATAACAAGATGGTATCTCGCTAGCCCTTTCTGAGACCTTAAAACATAAATGTAGAGCACCTCTGAAGATCAAGGGCTGACTGGAAATTGTAATTCATGGTAAAAGAGATCTAGTCATACTCAATGTAAACTAACAATAATACATACAAATGACAGTGGTGCTCTCCAACTGGTGCTTTTTAATAAGAGGATGATGACTCAACATAAAAGTAATGTAACACCCACGATGCGGCTATATCTCCGATGTGTCGGAGCACGACTTAGAGGCATAACTGCATTGTAGGCAATGTCGCAAGAGAGGTAATCTTTCCACATCCCATGTACTGAATAAGAAAAGAGGTACATAGTTGGCTTACAATCACCACTTCAAACAATACATAAATATAGCATTACAATCATCCAGATACAATCAAGGTCCGACTACGGAACCAAAATAAGGACAACCCCAAATGCATAAGATCCCCGATCGTCCCAACTGGGCTCCACTACTGATCGTCTGGAAAGGAAACGTAGTATCGTCCTGAGTCCTCATGGAACTCCCACTTCAGCTCAGTCGCATCCCTTGGAACAGTATCATCTGCACCTGCATCTGGTTTTTGGAAGTAATTTGTGAGTCACGGGGACTCAGCAATCTCACACCCTCGTGATCAAGACTATTTAAGCTTATGGGTAGGTAAAAGGTATGAGGTGGAGCTGCAGCAAGCACTAGCATATATGGTGGCTAACATACGCAAATGAGAGCGAGAAGAGAAGGCAAAGCACGTTCGGAAATCTATGTTCAAGAAGTGATCCAAGTCTACTTACGTTCAAGCATAACCTGAGACCGTGTTCTCTTCCCGGACTCCGCCGAAAAGAGACCATCATGGCTACAGACGCTGTTGATCCTTTTAATTAAGTTAAGTTTCAAGTTTTCTACAACCGGACATTAACAAATTCCCATTTGCCCATAACCGCGGGCACGGCTTTCGAAAGTTCAAATCCATGCAGGGGTGTCCCAACTTAGCCCATCACAAGCTCTCACGGTCAACGAAGGATATTCCTTCTCCCAGAACGACCCGATCAGACTCGGAATCCCGGTTACAAGACATCTCGACAATGGTAAAACAAGTCCAGCAAAGCCACCCGAATGTGCCGACAAATCCCGATAGGAGCTGCACATATCTCGTTCTCAGGGCACACCGGATAAGCAATCCGTACAACTAAAACCAACCCTCGAGTTTCCCCAAGGTGGCGCTGCAAGGGGCTCTAGTTTGGACCAACACTCAGAGAAGCACTGGCCTGGGGGTTTAAAATAAAGATGACCCTTGAGTCCGCGGAACCCAAGGGAAAAAGGCTAGGTGGCAAATGGTAAAACCAAGGTTGGGCCTTGCTGGAGGAGTTTTATTCAAGGCGAACTGTCAAGGGGTTCCCATTATAACCCAACCGCGTAAGGAACGCAAAATCAAGGAACATAACACCGGTATGACGGAAACTAGGGCGGCAAGAGTAGAACAAAACACCAGGCATAAGGTCGAGCATTCCACCCTTTACCAAGTATATAGGTGCGGTAAAGTAGACAAGATATAATAGTGATATCCCAACAATAATCATGTTCCAACAAAGAACAAACTCCAATCTTCACCTGCAACTAACAACGCTATAAGAGGGGCTGAGCAAAGCGGTAACATAGCCAAACAACGGTTTTCTAGGACAAGGTGGGTTAGAGGTTTGACATGGAAATATGGGAGGCATGATAAATCAAGTGGTAGGTATCGTAGCATAGGCATAGCAATAGAGCGAGCATCTATTAAGCAAAGATAGAAGTGATTTCGAGGGTATGGTCATCTTGCCTGCAAAGTTCTCTGAGGTGAGGTAGGCTTGATCCTCGTAAGCATTCTCAATGAGTTCCTCGATCACGTACTCGTCTCCCGGCTCTACCCAAAACAAGAACACAAGCAAAGGGAGACACAATCAACAACGGTGCAATGTGCAAGCAACATGATGCAGAACATGGCATGATATGCGGGATGTGATATGCAATGCATATGCATGCTCCGGTAGGAAAAGATAGAACCAGGCCTCAACTTGGCAAACCAAGAGTGCCGCTGGAAAGATGAGTTGAATTCGGTCGAAATTGATATAAAGATCACCGGAATCGGATGCACGGTTTGTAAATGGCAAGCAAAACAATAATGGCACAAAGCTGCGATTAACAACACGAGGCCATCTAAATGCATCAAGAACAACAAGCTACTGCACTCTAACATAGCAACAAAGTACATGGCAGTGATCCATTCAAGATGGTTGACAAAATATGAACACTGAGCTATGACTAAATCACACAATAGCAGGTTCAAACAAGCATGGCAAAAGTGCAAAAGATATTGGGTTCACAGACTTAGTGAAAATAACATGTCAGGATTTAACATCAGGAAGCAATGTGTAGAGTAAGATAACAATATGCTATGGGAAAATATCATGGAAAAGCTAGGCATGGCATGATACTACTCAAAGCATATAATAGAAGTCCCTTACTGACCATAAGCCAAAAGGGATCAGAAAATACAATGGCAACCATGTAAACATAGCAAGTTTCGTTAACAGATTCAAACTTAGCAAAAAACTGGACATGGCACAAACAGAGTTACGTAGGCATGTTTGCGACCTCGATGCACTCACCACAAGGCATTGCATGACAAACTAAGCATACACCCAGCAAGAAGACATGATCAATAAGCTAACCTGGCAAGAACAACCTCATAGCATGCATGGATCAACTACAACAACCTCGAAAAAATTGATTAACACGTAAACAATCTGCGAGGAACATTTTTATAGAATAAGTAGAGCACGATTGAGTCATGCTAGGGGACTCCATAATTGCAAACAAAGTCATGGATGGATAGAGCATAACAATATCTCAAAATCATCCTTACTGAAGATGCTCAAAAGAGGCATGGATCACTCTATAGCAACAAGAATACATGGCATAAAAATATCATCAGGGAAATGACTTAGAAGAATTCTAAGTCCCTGAAATCAGCAACATCACGAGAGCTACTTTCCATGCTTGTGCTAGTCACCACATTGATCACAAAAATACATGGCATACACCCATGTAAAGATGGCATGGCATAGCCCAAAACACATGTGGGGCTCAAGTTCATAGGAGGCACACATTAAACATGGCAAAAATGACAAATGTCCATAATCTGATAAGAATCAGAAACTAACATTACATAGCACTCTTGCAACAGCATTTAGGGCATCAAGATGAACTCAAATGAACATGGTGCAATGGAATGCAATGAAGTGCACATCTAGACGAACAATTTGATATGCTACACGCCCAAAACGGAGCCACAGATGCAAAGTTATGATGCAATGAAGATAGCTAAAAATATTGGGGACTTAGGGGAAAAACGAGGTCAACCCTCTCTGGATCTGGATCTGAGGCACGCGAACCGAGGTTCGCCGGGGAAGCTCACCGGAGTCGATGGCTGCGGTGGCCGGATCTTGAGGTGGCGGAGGGGGGCGACGAGGTCCCCGGACGCGACGGCGTCGGGCGCGGACGCCGAGGCGCGGCCGGAGCTGCAGATCCAAGGAGGTGCGGGCGGGGCCGGCGACCCACGGCGGCTGCTGGTGGCGCGGTTGCCGGCGCCGGCGAAGATGGCGAGCGGGCGCGGAGGCGGCGAGGTGGCGGCGATTCGACAACGGGGCGCGCGGACGAGGTGGGCTGCACGAGCGGGCCTAGGGGGCCTGCCCTGGGCTTGGCGGGCCGGCGGTGATGTGGGAGCGGGCGGCCCACGTGGAAGCCCCTGGTTGGCTGGGCGCGGCGGTGCGGGCGTGTCCGGCGGGTGCGGACATGTCCGGCGGCGGAGAGGACTTTTTTTAGGGTTTCATCCGCAAATGAAGGAGGGGGAGGCCTATTTATACATAGAAGGAGCTAGGAGGCTTCAAATTGAGCATGGTTTACGGCCACGCAATCGTGATGGAGGGGGTTTAGGTGGGTTTTGGGCCACTTTGGAGAGGTGTTGGGCTGCAACTCACACGAGGCCTTTACGGTTCCTCGGTTAACCGTTGGAGTATCAAACGAAGTCCAAATGGCACGAAACTTGACAGGCGGTCTACCGGTAGTGAACCAAGGCCACTTGGCAAGTCTCGGTCCAATCCGAGAATGTTTAACACCCGCACACGAAAAGAGGCAAAAGGGGACACCGGAGGACGTAGGAGCACCGGAATGCAAAACGGACAACGGAGAAAATGCTCGGATGCATGAGACGAACACGTATGCAAATACAACGCACATGATGACATGATATGAGATGCATGACAAAGACAAAAGCAACACGGAGACAAAACCCAACAATGAGGAAAATATCATAACTTAGTGCTGAAAATGGCAAGAGTTGGAATACAAATATGGCAAGTTACATATGGGGCGTTACAACACTCCACCACTACGAAAGGATCTCGTCCCGAGATCTAGGACTGGAAAAAACTCCAGATATTCAGAACGGAAGTGGTCCTCGCGTTCCTAGGTGGCTTCACGGTCGGAATGATGTGACCACTTCACTTTCAGGAATTTGATAGACTTGTTGCGAGTCTTGCGCTCAGTTTCTTCAAGAATAGCAACGGGATGCTCATGATAAGACAACTCTTCTTGGAGATCAATCTTTTCAAAGTTGATGGTGGGATCAGGAGTCTTGAAACACTTGCGGAGCTGAGACACGTGAAACACGTCGTGCACATTTGCAAAGTTGGATGGAAGCTCAATTTGATAGGCGAGATCGCCTCTTTTGCCAATGATCTTGTAAGGACCCATGTATATAGGGGCAAGCGACGAGTACCTTTCATTGGAGAGACACGGAGGTAGACATGGTATCCGATCTCAAAAGCCAAGTCACGATGTTTGCTATCATAGTAACTCTTCTGGCGCGATTGCGTGGCTTTGAGATTTTCATGAATGACTTTGCACATTTCTTCAGCCTCTGTGATCAAGTCATTGCCAAGAAGTTGGCATTCACCAGTCTTTGACCAGTTAAGAGGAGTACGACACTTCCTGCCGTAGAGAATCCCGAATGGGGCCTTGCCCGAACTCGCTTGGAAGCTATTGTTGTAGGAGAACTCGGCATATGGAAGACAATCTTCCCACTTCATACCGAAATAAATGACACAAGCCCAGAGCATATCTTCAAGAATTTGATTGACTCGCTCGACTTGGCCACTGGTTTGAGGATGAAAAGTTGTGCTGAAACGAATGTTGGTGCCCATGGCCTTCTAGAAGGAATCCCAAAACTTAGAGGTAAAGATGCTACCACTATCTGAAGATATTGTAACACCCCGGATGTAATTTACCTTATATGTACGGTAACTCTTGCCGTTTCCGGCGCTAAGTTATTTTATTTCCTCGGGTTTGGGTTTTTGTCTCCGTGTGTTGTTGTTGTTGTCATGCATCTCATATCATGTCATCATGTGCATTGCATTTGCATACATGTTCATCTCATGCATCCGAGCATTTTCCCCGTTATCCATTTTGCATTCCGGCACTCCTATCTCCTCCGGTGGTCCTTTCTACCTCTTTTCGTGTGTGGGGATTAAACATTTCCAGATTGGACCGAGACTTGCCATGCGGCCTTGGTTTACTACCGGTAGACCGCCTGTCAAGTTTCGTGCCATTTGGACTTCATTTGATACTCCAACGGTTAACCGACGGACCGAGAAGGCCTCGTGTGTGTTGCAGCCCAACACCCTTCCAATTTGGCCCAAAACCCACCAAAACCCTCTCCATCATCTAGAGCGTTCGATCATGACTGCGTGGCCGAAAACCGTACCTCATTTGGACTCTCCTAGCCCCTCCTACCTATAAATATAGCTCCTTCCTGAAATTTTCGGATCTTCCACCCCAAAACCCTAGCTCCCCTTCCTCTCCGCGCGCCGGACAACGTCCGGACGAGCCGGACACGTCCGCCCGCTCCATTCGGACCAACCGCGAGCCGCCACATGGGCAAGCCGCACCCACATCGCCGCCGGCCCGCCCGAGCCTGCGGGAGGCCCTCCCAGCCCGGTTCGACCCCGCCGCCCGGCTCGCCCGCCTCCTCGCGCCCGAAGGCCGCCGCCCCCGCGCGCCTGTTGCCGGATCTCCGCCGCCGCGCCATTGCCGGCCGGAGCAAGCTCCACCACGGCAAGTCCTCGCCTCCTCGCCGGTGGTATCCAAGCTCCATCCCGCGCCGCCGCGGCAGCCTCGCCGCCGACATCCGCCGCCCCCGCCGTCTTCCTCCCGCGCCGGTGTGCGCCGCCAAGTCCGGCCACCGCGCGTCTCCTCCCCTTCGGCGAGCTACAGTGAACTCCGGCACCGTTGATCCTCGGCGTCCGTGCCAGCTATAGTGTTCCCAGATCTGGATCTGAGGAGATCCACTCGGTTGACTTTCCCCCGAAACCCTAATTCATTTGTGTTTTTCATCATGCTATAACTCCGCATCCGTAGCTCTGTTTTGGGCGTGTAGCATATCAAAATGTTCGTCTTAGAGAGTAAATCATTTCATCTCATTGCATCATTTTCATTTGAGCTCATCTTGATGCCCTAAATGGTATTGGAAGAGAGCTATTTGAGATAATTGTCAGATCTGCTGCATCAAATAGCTATTTGTCATTTTTGCCATGATCATTGTGTGCATGATATGCTCCTGAGTTCTACATGAGTTTTGTTATATGCCATGCCATCTTTATAGAGGTGCTATCCATGTATTTTTATGATATGTGTGGTGACTAGCACAAGATTGCAAAGTAGTGCATTCGTTAATGCTGATTTTAAGGACTTAAAATTTCACTATGTCCTTGATCTGATTTTATCAATATGCCATATGTTCATGTTGTTTCCTAGTGATCCGTGCCTCTTTTGAGGATGATCAGTAAGGATGATTTACTAATATTGTGGTGCTCTATACATCCATGTCTTTGTTTCCAATTATGGAGCAACCTAGCTTGAGTCAATCGAGCTCTACTTTTGCTATTTCGTGAATCCTGGCAGATTGTTGACTCGTTAGCGATTTTGCCGAGGATGTTGTTATTGATCAGTGCATGTTATGTTGTTGTTCTTGCCATTTCTAACTTCTATAATATGTATTTTTGATGGGTGTATGCTTAGTTTGTTATGCCTTGCTTTGTAGTGAGTGCATCGAGCTCATAAACATGCCTACTCGTTAACAGATTTGCATGCTCCAGTTTTTCACCAAGTCTGTAATTTGATTATGTTTTGCCATGTTCACATGCTTGCAATTGTATTTTCTGATCCCTTTTGGCTCAAGGTCACTAACAGACTTTTGTTAAGTACTTTGAGTAGCTTCATGTCATGCATGGCTTTTCCATGTTATGTTCCTGTTGCATATAGTTTTCATGCTCCAAAGTGTGCTACCTGATGTTAAATTCCAGACTTGTGTTAATTTCACTAAGTCTGAAACCTGTTTATCATTTGCACTTTTGCCATGCTTGTTTGAACCTGTTAATGGATGAATTGGCCGTAGCTCAGTGTTCATCTTCTGTCAAGAATCATGTGTGGATCCCCGCCATGTATTTTGTTGCCATGTTTGAGTGCTTTAGCATAATTATCTTGATGCATTTAGATGGCTACTTGCTGTTTATCGCAGACCGGTGCCACATTTGTTTTGCTTGCCATTTCCAAACCGTGCATCCGATTCCGGTGATCTTTATATCGATTTCAACCAAAATCACCTCACCTTTCCAATGGCACTCTTGGATTTCCATGTTGAGGACAGGTTCAATCATTCCTTGTCAAATCTTGCATATGCATCACATATCGCATCCCGCATAGCATACCATGTTTGCATCATGTTGTTCAAGCTTTGCACGTGGTTGATTGTGTTCCTTTTGCTTGTTTGTCTTGTTTGGGTAGAGCCGGGAGACGAGTTCGCTAACAAGGAGCCCGTTGAGTTTGCTTACGAGGATCAAGTCAACTCTGACAACTTTGCAGGCAAGATGATCATACCCTCGAAATCACTTCTATCTTTGCTTGCTAGATGATCGCTCTTTTGCTATGCCTATGCTACGATGCCTACCACTTGATTATCATGCCTACCAAATTGCCATGTCAAACCTCTAACCCACCATGTCCTAGCAAACCATTGATTGGCTATGTTACCGCTTTGCTCAGCCCCTCTTATAGCGTTGCTAGTTGCAGGTGAAGTTTGGAGATCGTTCCTTGTTGGAACATTGTTTATTGTCGGGATATCATTATATCATCTTGTTATCTTAATGTATCGATATACTTGGTAAAGGGTGGAAGGCTTGGCCTTTTGCCTAATGATTTGTTCCACTCTTGTCGCCCTAGTTTCCTTCATATCGGTATTATGTTCCCGGATTTTGCGTTCCTTACGCGGTTGGGTGATAATGGGAACCCCTTGACAGTTCGCCTTGAATAAAACTCCTCCGGCAATGCCCAACCTTGGTTTTACCATTTTCCACCTAGCCTCTTTTTCCCTTGGGTTTTCGGAGCCCGAGGGTCATCTTTATTTAAAACCCCCCGGGCCAGTGCTCCTGTGAGTGTTGGTCCAAACTAGAGCCCTGTGCAGCGCCCCGTCAGGGAAACTCGAGGTTTGGTTTTAGTTGTATGGAGAGCTCATCTGAGTGTGCCCTGAGAACGAGATATGTGCAGCTCCTATCGGGATTTGTCGGCACATTCGGGCAGTGTTGCTGGACTTGTTTTACCATTGTCGAAGTTGTCTTGTAGAACCGGGATACCGAGTCTGATCGGAATGTCTCGGGAGAAGGTTTACCCTTCGTTGATCATGAGAGCTTGTGATGGGCTAAGTTGGGACTCCCCTGCAGGCATTTGAACTTTCAAAAGCCGTGCCCGCGGTTATGGGCAGATGGAAATTTGTTAATGTCCGATTGTAGATAACATGAACCTTAACTTAATTAAAATGAATCAACTGTGTGTGTAACCGTGATGGTCTCTTCTCGGCGGAGTCCGGGAAGTGAACACGGTGTTGGAGTAATGTTTGCCGTAGGTTGTTCTATAGTTCTTCGTTCGTGCTTTGCCTCCTCTTCTCGCTCTCTTTTGCGAACAGGTTAGCCACCATATATGTTAGTCGCTTGCTGCAGCTCCACATATTACCTTGCCTTACCTATAAGCTTAAATAGTCTTGATCGCAAGGGTGCGAGATTGCTGAGTCCCCGTGACTCACAGATTACTTCCAAACCAGATGCAAGGCCCGATGACTCCGTTCCAGATGATGCGCTTGAGCTCAAGGGGAGTTCGACGAAGACTCACGCCGTTACTATGTGTCTTTCCCTGATGATCAGTAGTGGTGCCCAGTTGGGGCGACCGGGACCGTGTTGCATGTTGCGGTTGATCTTTTATTTTGGTACCATAGTCGGACCATGAGTGTATTGGATGATTGTAATGTTATTTATGTACTTTGTGTGATGTGGCGAGTGTAAGCCAACTATGTACCTTTCCCCTATTATCTACTTACATGGGTTGTTGTGAAGATTACCTTACTTGCGACATTGCTTTCAATGCGGTTATGCCTCTAAGTCGTGCTTCGAAACGTAGGAGTTATAGCCGCATCGGGGGCGTTACAAGTTGGTAATCAGAGCCTTCCCCGACCTTAGGAGCCCCCACTGCTTGATCGAATTAGCTGACGAGTTGGGTCTAGAAAAATGTTTTGATTCATTTAGGAATTATATATCGGGGAGTTTAGGAATTCTTTTTACTCCCCAGTCCCTTCATCACTCTGGTAAGGCATCCTGATGTAGAGTTTTGACTCTTCTCTTCTCAAATTTCACTAAAAAAAATTTAGGATCACGCGGGTATCTTGGAATCATTCCGATCGATTTGTGACGAGAACATTGTTCTTGGTGCCTCCTGTCATTTAGGGGTTGTGGCAGTGTCCCGGGGAGTTGAGCTCCGAGGTGTTGTCATCACAATTTTATCGTTGCAGTTCTGGAATACCTGAGTTTAGTTTCGCGGACATCAAAAATCTCTTTTATGCAATTGTTGGTGAGATAACATCAACGCCACCCAGTACTGGGGCGGGAGTTCGGGAGTATTGCCATAACTTCTATAACGGATTCTTTTCGAAGGTTGAGGTAGAGGATTTCTGAAGTTTTTCTCGGTTATGTGTTGAAGGATGGATACAGCTGGATGTAGGATTTGCTAGATTTGGGTGAGATATTATGCTTCCCCTGTATCCCCAACACCTGATTGCATAACCGGACAGGTTCAGGAGTTTCATAGGTGGGAATTCTTGTAGCTCTAGTTCTTCTTCCACGGATATTTGGTTTGAGATTGGGTGATCCTTACCGAGTATTCGTTCTTGTTCCGTACCTTGTTGTTTTTCTTCTACATCAATTCTAAGTGGCTTCTCAATTTATGGATATGTGACCATTTCAATTGGAATGCATTCGTTCATTTTGTTCAGATGTGAAGACTATATGTTGCAATTTCAACCCGTTTGGTTCAGCTTCAATATTTATCTGTCAATGTGCTAATGGATGTCAACCTGTTCAGGATGGCTCCTCCAACGCGCACGACTCCGAATCCTGATCCGCCACCACCACCTCCACCTCCGGAGGCATGGCAAGCTGTGATGGCCGCTACCAATGTAAACACGCAGCTGATCATGCAACTTATTCAAGAGCGCAACCAAGGGAACCAAGGCAACAATCAGAATCACTTTGCTACACTCAACCAGTTCCTTGCTAGCCAGCCAAAGACCTTCTACAATTGTGTTGAGGCAACCGACGCTGATGATTGGCTCGTGGACTTATGCAAGCATTTCGAGTGCAGTAACGTTAGGCCTGAGGACTTTGTCAAGTTCGCTTCCTTCCAACTCAAAGACCAAGCCGCAGAATGATTTCGGCAGTACAAAGATTCCAGAGGAGGCCGTGTGATTACCTGGGATGAATTCCGTCAAGACTTCAAAGCTCATCATATTCCTCAGAGCGTGGTTGAAAGCAAGCGTGAGGAATTCCGCAACCTTAAGCAAGGCTCTATGTCTGTCTACGATTACAACAAGATGTTTCAGAAGCTCGCCCGCTTTGCTAAGTAGGATGTCCCTGACGAGAAGACCATGAGATACCAGTTTAAGGGTGGTCTGATTGAAGAAATCCAGCTAGCTCTTGTTCTCTTTGAGCCCATGAGGTACGATGAGTTTTACAACATGGCATTGAAGCAAGAGGTTGCTCAGCTGAAGTGTGATGCTTCCAAGAAGCGAGTCAGAGATGCTACTCCTTCTTCCTCAACTCAAGTGGCTAAGTAGCAAAAGTATTAGCTTCCTCCTCCTCCGTTCCGTCAGCCTTTTCAACAGAAGAGCAAAGGCGGCAGTGGATCTTCCCACCCACCCAACCCTGGCTTTCAGAACAAGACTTTGTCTCAAGCTCCAAGATCGAGTGCTCCGTATCACCGTCCACTTTCAGAGGTCACGTGCAACAAGTGCCAACAGAAGGGTCACTATGCCAATAAATGCTTCAACCAGAGGTGTCTCCCTCCTCCTCCTCCTATGAGATCGGCAAGTACAGTTGTGGTCAAGCATAACCCCAAGCACGGCAAGGTCAACTTGGTGAATGTAGCTCAGGCAGAGGAATCGTCAGATGTCATCATGGGTAACCTTCCTGTTAACGATGTTCCTGCAAAAGTTCTTTTTGACACTGGTGCATCGCATTGCTTCATTTCAAAACCTTTTGCTTCAAAGTATGAGTGCGATATATCAGCTTTTGCAAACACGTTTGCAAATCGTGTCACCGGGCAAGCATATGACAGCTAATTTCTGCATCCCGGATATTTCTATCACGTTGGGCGACTACAAATTTCTAGCTTCTCATATTGTTCTAGGCGACTCAGATATTGATCTTTTTCTCAGAATGGATTGGCTTTCTAAGCACAAGGCGCATCTTGATTGTGCTGCCAGGCATATTCAATTTACTCATTCGTCTGAGGATGTAATTGTCTTTGCCGCTCGTGATGATACCATCCGTCTATTTTCTCTCAATGAGAAGGGTGAACTGGATGCCATCTCTCAAATTCCAGTAGTTTGTGAATATCAAGACGTCTTTCCAGAAGAGCTTCCAGGAATGCCTCCGCACCGGCCAGTTGAATTCGTCATCGATCTTGAGCCTTGCACAGAACCTGTTTGCAAACATCCTTACAAGCTTGGACCTGAAGAGTTGAAGGAGCTAAAGAAGCAACTCAATATTCAAGAGAGAATGGGTCTCATCCGACCTAGTTCTTCTCCGTGGGGTTGTGGAGTTCTTTTTGTGAAGAAGAAGGATGGAACGGACCGACTTTGTGTTGACTACCGTCCATTGAACAAGAAGACTATCAAGAACAAGTACCCACTTCCCAACATCAATGAGATGTTCGAACAACTCAAAGGTGCCCAAGTATTCTCCAAGCTTGACCTCCGTATGGGTTATCACCAGATTCGAATCCGTGAGCAAGATATTCCCAAGACGGCTTTCAGAACAAGCTATGGTTCATATGAATACACTGTCATGTCTTTTGGCCTCGTCAACGCTCCTCCGACTTTCTCTTGCATGATGAACTTCATCTTCAACTCCTACACAAATGACTTCGTCTTGGTCTACCTCGATGACACTCTGGTCTTTTCGAAGAACAAGGAAGATCATGCCAAGCACTTGCGTTTGGTGCTCGATAAGCTCAGGGAACATCAGTTCTACACCAAGTTCTCAAAGTGCGAGTTTTGGCTCGATGAGGTTCTTTATCTTGGGCATATCATCTCTACCAAGGGCATAGCAGTGAATCCTGAGAAGGTGTCTGCAATTATGAATTGGGAACCACCTCAAAACGTGAAGCAACTCCGCAGCTTCCTCGGTCCCGCAAGCTACTGTCAAAGGTTCGTTGAGATCTTTTCAAAGATCGTGAAGCCTCTTTCAAACCTTCTCCAGAAGCACGTCAAGTACGTTTGGTCTCCGGAATGCGACATTGCTTTCAACACTTTGAAAGAGAAATTGGTCACTGCTCCAGTTCTGACTCCTCCTGATGAATCCAAACCGTTCGAGGTCTTCTGCGATGCCTCTCTTCAAGGTCTTGGTGCAGTGTTGATGCAAGAGAAAAAAGTTGTGGCTTATACCTCTCGCCAGTTGAAGCCCAACAAGAAGAACTACCCCACTCATGACCTCGAGTTGGCGGCAGTTGTGCATGCTCTTTTGACTTGGAGACATCTCTTATTGGGAAGAAAAGTGGACATCTTCACTGACCACAAGAGTCTCAAGTACATCTTCACTCAGCCTAATCTCAACCTCAAGCAGACTCGTTGGGTCGAAATGATTCAAGAGTATAATCCGAGTATTGAATATACTCCAGGCAAGGCCAATGTGATTGCTGACGCTTTGAGAAGGAAGGCTTACTGCAACAGTTTGATTCTCAAGCCTTACGAACCCGAGCTTTGTGAAGCTTTTCGCACACTCAATCTGCAAGTTGTTCCTCAAGGTTTCCTCGCCAACCTTCAAGTCTCTCCTACTTTGGAAGATCAGATTCGTGAGGCTCAACTTCTTGATGCTATGGTGAATAAGGTGAAGATTGGGATTGCCAAGAGTCAACCCAAGTACAAGTGCTATCACCTTGATGACAAGGACACTCTCTTCTTCGAGGATCGTATTGTTGTGCCTAAAGGTGACCTTCATAAAGTCATCATGAATGAGGCTCACAATTCACTCCTCTCCATCCACCCTGGGAGTACGAAGATGTATTAGGACCTCAAGCAGGCTTATTGGTGGACTCAAATGAAGCGCGAGATTGCTCAGTTCGTGAATGAATGTGATGTCTATAGAAGAGTGCAGGCAGAACACCAAAGACCAGCTGGTCTCCTCCAACCTCTTGCCATTCCAGAATGGAAGTTTGACCACATTGAGATGGACTTCGTGACTGGGTTTCCAAAGTCCAAGCGTGGCAATGATGCTATATTCGTTGTCATCGACAAACTCACTAAAGTGGCTCACTTTCTGCCTATCAAAGAGTCTATCACTGCAGCTCAATTGGCGGAGCTGTATACCTCTCAGATTGTCTCTCTGCACGGCATTCCGCAGTTGATATCTTCAGACCGTGGCAGCATCTTTACCTCCAAGTTTTGGGATTCTTTTCAGAAGGCCATGGGCACCAACATCCGCTTCAGCACAGGTTTCCATCCTCAAACTAGCGGTCAAGTCGAGCGTGTCAATCAAATTCTTGAAGATATGCTCAGGGCTTGCGTTATCTCCTTCGGTATGAAGTGGGAAGATTGTCGTCCATATGCCGAATTCTCCTACAACAACAGTTTTCAAGCAAGTTCGGGCAAGGCCCCATTCGAAATTCTGTATGGTAGGAAGTGTCATACTCCTCTTAACTGGTCAGAGACCGGTGAACGTCAACTTCTCGGAAACGACTTGATCATAGAGGTAGAGGAAATGTGCAAGGTCATTCGTGATAACCTCAAAGCAGCGCAATCGCGTCAGAAGAGCTACTATGATAGTAAGCATCGTGATTTGGCTTTCAAGATCGGAGACCATGTTTACCTCTGCGTCTCTCCAATGAAAGGTACTCGTCGCTTCGGTATCAAAGGGAAGCTTGCCCCTAGATACGTGGGTCCTTTCAAGATTGTCATCAAGAGAGGCGATCTCGCCTATCAACTCGAGCTTCCTTCAAACTTTGCAAATGTGCACGACGTGTTCCATGTCTCTCAGCTCCATAAGTGCTTCAAGACCCCTGACCGCACCGTCAACTTTGAAGACATTCATCTCCAAGAAGATCTCTCTTATCGTGAGCACCCCGTGGCTATTCTTGAAGAGACTGAACGCAAGACTCGCAATAAGTCAATCAAATTCCTCAAAGTCAAGTGGTCACACCATTCCGACCGTGAAGCCACCTGGGAATGCGAGGATCACCTCCGTTCTGAGTACCCAGCGTTTTTCCAGTCCTAGATCTCGGGACGAGATCCTTTCGTAGTGGTGGAGTGTTGTAACACCCCGGATGTAATATACCTTATATGTACTCCAACTGTTGCCGTTTCCGGCGCTAAGTTATTTTATTTCCTCGGGTTCGGGTTTTTGTCTCCGTGTGTTGTTGTCGTTGTCATGCATCTCATATCATGTCATCATGTGCATTGCATTTGCATACGTGTTCGTCTCATGCATCCGAGCATTACCCTCGTTGTCCATTTTGCATTCCGGCGCTCCTATCTCCTCCGGTGGTCCTTTCTACCTCTTTTCGTGTGTGGGGATTAAACATTTCCGGATTGGACCGAGACTTGCCATGCGGCCTTGGTTTACTACCGGTAGACCGCCTGTCAAGTTTCGTGCCATTTGGACTTCGTTTGATACTCCAACGGTTAACCGAGGGACCGAGAAGGCCTCATGTGTGTTGCAGCCCAACACCGTTCCAATTTGGAACAAAACCCACCAAAACCCTCTCCATCATCTAGAGCGTTTGATCACGATCGCGTGGCCGAAAACCGCACCTCATTTGGACTCTCCTAGCCCCTCCTACCTATAAATATAGCTCCTTCCCGAAATTTTCG
Organism: Triticum dicoccoides; assembly: GCF_002162155.2. Lineage (NCBI taxonomy): Eukaryota > Viridiplantae > Streptophyta > Magnoliopsida > Poales > Poaceae > Triticum > Triticum dicoccoides. The sequence continues at coordinate 429,726,164 of NC_041386.1, read as the reverse complement.
GATCTTCCACCCCAAAACCCTAGCTCCCCTTCCTCTCCGCGCGTCGGACAACGTCCGGACGCACCGGACACATCTGCCCACTCCGCCCGGACCAATCGCGAGCTGCCACATGGGCAAGCCGCGCCCACATCGCCGCCGGCCCGCCCGAGCCCGCGGGAGGCCCTCCCACCCCAGTTCGACCCCGCCGCCCGGCTCGCCCGATTCCTCGCGCCCGAAGGCCACCGCCCCGGCGCGCCTGTTGCCGGATCTCCGCCGCCGCGCCATTGCCAGCTGGAGCAAGCTCCGTCGCGGCAAGTCCTTGCCTCCTCGCCGGCCGGAGCCAAGCTCCATCCCTCGCCGCCGCGGCACCCTCGCCGCCGACGTCCGCCGCCCCCGCCGTCTTCCTCCCACGCCGGTGTGCGCCGCCAAGTCCGGCCACCGCTCGTCTTCTCCCCTCCGGCGAGCTACAGTGAACTCTGGCGCCATCGATCCTCGGCGTCTGTGCCAGCTACAGTTGAAAGTGCAACTATCCCTAGGTGGTTTTGGTAATTCATAACAACATATAGCTCATTGAGCTAATGCTATTCCAAGATGATTATTTCAGGAAAGCTCAATGATTGGCATGGCATGGATGTGAAAGTGGAACCCTCAAAATGCTAAGGACAAAGGATTGGCTCAAGCTCAAAAGCTCAAGACTCTTCATTTTATATTTTAGTGATCCAAGATCACATTGAGTCCATAGGAAAAGCCAATACTATCAAGGAGGGATGAGGTGTTGCTTAATGAGCCTCTTGCTTCATGTGCTTAGTGATATGCTCCAAAACCCTCAACTACTTTCCCATATCCACATATGACCTAAACTCTAAGCCAAACTTGGTCCTACCGATTCTTCCTATCCGGCGCCACCGAGTTTCACTTGTCATTAGCCACTGCCAAACCCTAGCAATTCAGTCCTACCGATAGGGATCTCGGTCTCACCGAGATGGGGTTGCAAACTCTCTGTTTCCCTTTCATAACTTTTTGGTCCCACCGAAAGAGCGAATCGGTCCCACCGAGATTGCAATGTAAACTCAGTGTTTCCCCTTTGTAACTTTTCGGTCTCACCGAGTTCCACTCGGTCTCACCGAAAGAGCAAATCGGTTCCACCGAGTTTGCCTGACCAACTCTCTGGTTAGCTAATTACCAAATTTGGTCTCACCGAGTTTGTGTAATCGGTCTCACCGAGATTACGTTATGCCCAAACCCTAACCATATCGGTCCTACCGAGTTGCTTGTCAGTCCCACCGAAAATCACTAACGGTCACTAGGTTTACATTTTCGGTCCGACCGAGCTTATTGATTCGGTCCCACCGAGATTGGAAAACTGTGTAACGGTTGGATTTTGTGTGGAGGCTATAAATACCCCTCCACCTCCTTCTCATTCGAGAGAGAGCCATCAGAACACACACACCATTCCAACTCATATGTTCTGAGAAAGAACCACCTACTCATGTGTTGAGACCAAGACATTCCATTCCTACCATATGAATCTTGATCTCTAGCCTTCCCAAGTTGCTTTCCACTCAAACCCTCTTTCCACCAAATCCAAATCCTATGAGAGAGAGTTGAGTATTGGGGAGACTATCATTTGAAGCACAAGAGCAAGGAGTTCATTACCTACACACCATTTGTTACTTCTTGGAGAGTGGTGTCTCCTAGATTGGCTAGGTGTCACTTGGGAGCCTCCGACAAGATTGTGGAGTTGAACCAAGGAGTTTGTAAGGGCAAGGAGATTGCCTACTTTGTGAAGATCTACCGCTAGTGAGGCAAGTACTGTGTGGGCGATGGCCATGGTGGGATAGACAAGGTTGCTTCTTCGTGGACCCTTTGTGGGTGGTTGCTTCTTCGTGGACCCTTCATGGGTGGAGCCCTGTGTGGACTCGCGCAACCGTTTCCCTTGGGTGGAGCCCTGTGTGGACTCGCGCAACCGTTACCCTTCGTGGGTTGAAGTCTCCATCAACGTGGATGTAGGATAGCACCACCTATCCGAACCACGGGAAAAACATCCGTGTCTCCAATAGCGTTTGAATTCTCCAAACCCTTCCCTTTACATTCTCGCAAGTTGCATGCTTTACTTTCCGCTGCCTATATACTCTTTGCATGCTTGCTTGAATTATGTGACGATTGCTTGACTTTTCCTAAATTAGCTAAAATCTGCCAAGAACTAAAATTGGGAAAAGGTTAAGTTTTTATTTGGTCAAGTAGTCTAATCACCCCACCCTCTAGACATACTTCCGATCCTACAAGTGGTATCAGAGCTTTGGTCTCCATTTGCTTTGATCTCCATGGCTTTTGGTGGTCATAGCCTTGGTTTCACAACCTAGGAGAGTATGGCGTCTAGCGAGGGAAATTATCACCGTAGAGGTCCTTACTTTGATGGTACTAACTTTGCTAGTTGGAAGCATAAAATGAAAATGCATATTCTTGGACATAACCCCGCTGTTTGGGCTATTGTGTGTGTTGGTTTGCAAGGTGACTTCTTTGACGGGAGAGAACCAAACCGTGAAGCTACCGCGGATGAGTTGAAGATGTTGCAATACAATACTCAAGCTTGTGATATTCTCTTCAACGGATTGTGCCCCGAAGAATTCAACAAAATCAGCCGCCTTGAGAATGCAAAGGAAATTTGGGACACTTTGATTGATATGCACGAAGGTACCGACTCCGTCAAGGAATCCAAGTTGGATGTACTTCAAAGCCAACTTGACAAGTTCAAGATGAAGGATGGTGAAGGTGTCGCTGAGATGTACTCTAGGCTTGCTCTCATCACAAATGAGATTGCCGGCTTAGGAAGTGAAGAGATGACCGATAGATTCATCATCAAGAAGATTCTAAGAGCCTTGGATGGAAGATATGATACCGTGTGCACATTGATCCAAATGATGCCAAATTACAAAGATCTCAAGCCAATGGAGGTGATTGGAAGAATTGTTGCTCATGAGATGTCACTTAAGGATAAAGAGGAACTTCACAACAAATCAAGTGGTGCCTATAAAGCCTCATGTGAAGCCCCTACATCATCGAGTGAGAAACAAGACTTCAATGAAGAATTGAGCTTAATGGTGAGGAACTTCAACAAGTTCTACAAGAGTAGAAGCAAAGATAGAAGCTCCAAGTCAAGGTCCTACAATGACAAAAGATCTTCTAGTCGAGAGCGAAACTGTTACAATTGTGGAAGACCCGGACACTATTCCAATGAGTGTACGGCTCCCTACAAGAGAAAAGAAGATTCTCCAAAAAGAAGAAGCAAAGAATCATCACCAAGAGAGAGAAGGAGTAGAGATAATCATTATGAACGAAGATGCTCACGGAGAAGCAAGGATTCGGAAAGGAAGGAAAAATCATCAAGGAGCTACACAAGAAGAAGATATCAAGCTCATGTTGGTGAATGGGTATCCGGCTCCGACTCCGACAGCCACTCCGAGAAAACTTATCACTCCGACTCCGAAGATACTCAAGATGAAGGTGTTGCCGGTCTAGCACTTGTGTCAACCAACTCCTACGACATATTTGACTCACCAAATGAAGGAATTGGAAGATGCTTCATGGACAAAGGTCCTAAGGTAACACACCCCGAGTATGTTGATTTCAATAGTGATGAAGATGACTTGTTAGGTGATGATTTGCTTGTTGACAACTCTAGTGATGAATACTATGATGAAGTGTCAATTAAACATACTAATCAAGATAAAACGAATGACAATGATAAGGAGAAGATTGAGGCTCTAACTAAAGAACTAAAAACTCTTAAGTTAGCTCATGACACTATCTTTGAAGATCATCGAGAACTTTTAAGAGCTCATGAGAAATTACGCTTTGAAAAGCTCAATCTTGAGCAAGAGCATGAGTTCTTAAAAGCAATCAATGATGATCTCCGCAAGAAAAGTTCTTCTTACATTGCCAAGCGTTTACTCTTATCCACTTACATGCCTCAAGTCAAGTCTAACAAGAAAGATTCTTCCTCTAGCAGTAACAATGATCATGTTAAATCCAATATTGTTGCTTCTAGTAGTTCTCTTGATGCCACTAATGATTCTCTTAGCCAAGTTACACTTGAGCAAGAAAATAGTTTATTGAAGGGAATTATAGAGAAAGGAGTGTACAAAAGCCTTGCCGGGAGTAAGCAATTCGAGGAAATTGTGCGCAAGCAAGGAATGCACCGGAAGAATCAAGGTGTTGGTTTTGAACAAAAGTTCAATGCCAATGGAGTTGAGTGGGAAGAAGATCAATACCCCAAGACAAAGTTTGTCCCTCAACATGATACTTCCTTCAAGGGGACACAATCTCAAGATGATCTTCCACCACAAGACTACAAGCAAAAAGGCAAGGACAAGCTTCAAGAGGAAATTGATGCATTTGAAGAAGATCCAAAGACCTTAGTCAAGTGGATTCCCAAGACTACTTCAAGCTCCACTTCATCAAGTACAACTACAACTCCAAGGATTCCCATCAAGATGATGTGGATCCAAAAGAAGAAGAACTAGAGAGTTCTTGAGGGTGAGTCCGCCAACATACTTCACTCTTATCATTTTGGCAAGAACAAGTGCAATCAACTTCCACATCTTGCACTAGTTCAAGGAGTCACAAACCCTCTTGTTGGTAAGACAAGGGACAAGGTAACCTAAAAGTTTTCATGGACATCATCTTTTGTGTGCATCACTCTATGTCTATGGATATCCTTGTTTGTTCCTTGTGGGACTAACCCATGTAGGTATTGAAAGTACAATTCACTCAAATGGATAGCTCCAAGAGATCTACATCAACATTGAGCATCCACATCTTCAATATCTACATGAAGTCATCATCGACAAAACCCAAGGTTAGTTCATCCCTCTTAGGGGGGATATCACATCTAGGGGGAGCTTCACTCTAAGACTTGAGCTAAAGCAACTCTAAAGATGTGAACACAACAATGCTTTATGTAAAAGTGGTAACCCCACTTGGGCTTAAACGATGAGTATGACCTATGATCAAGTGTCCTCACTTGACTCCAAAGTCAATATACTCATACATAGATGACCTAGTCATCACAAATTGCTTGATAGATGCTAGTATTGGTTGTGCATGCCTTGCCACATATTTCATTTGCCATCTTATTGTGTGAGCATGCTGGTTGCATATTTTACTCGTTCGAGGACATCCACTTGTTGTTTTGATTGTTCGGTTTTATTTATTTTTGCCAAGTGGATGGACAAGAATGCCTAAGAACCTCCTCTAGCTATCTATGCTTTTCTCGTCTCAAACTCTATTCATGCTGCATCACAAAATTTGATCAAGTCAGATTCGAACCACTCTGTGTGAGGAGCGCTCGGAGTCCCCGATTCGTCATAGACTTAAACTTCCAAAACCTCTTTATGATTCTCGGTCTGACCGATACTCCACTTTCGGTCCTACCGAGATCATTAAGTTGATCTAGGTTTTCGATCTCGGTGCAACTGATTTGAACTTTTCGGTCACACCGAGTTTCAGTAACTGCACGCAGTTATGAATCTCGGTGCCACCAAGTCGTTCCACTCGGTCACACCGACAGGGTCGGGCTATATATAGTCACGGGCAAAATTTGGAAATTTCTCCGAATCCCTTCGCCCGCGCGATAGCCTGCTCTGCCCTCGAGGTCTCCGGATCGTCTTCTCGCCGCCAGCAGCCTCCAGTCGCTGGTACCCGTCGCCGTCAACGGGAATTCTGCCCCGCCGTTGCCGCCGTAGCAAGTCCCCGCCGAACTAGGGTATGGACTTGATCTCTGTGCTATTCCTCAATCTGATTCCTAGCACATTGTGATCATATTGATTCTTGCCACGTTTGAGAAACTTCTATCCAGTCAAAACACCCGTAGATTAGGTTTGATTCGAAAATTCTAGGTTTAGGTTTCCGCCAAAACCATCTCGGACCCACCGAGTTGAAAAACTCGGTCCCACCGATTTGGCTTATGCCATTGCACAAGTGAGACTTGGTCTGACCGAGAATTACTTATCGGTGTGACCGATTTTTTAAATCAGTGAAACCCTAGCAGTCTCGGTGCCACCGAACTGTGACTCGGTCCTACCAAGTTCACTAGTTTAGGTTCCAAAACTGCTTCGGTATCACCGTGTTTGAAAATCGGTAGATCCGAGATGATTTCAGTAGGAAACTAAAACTAAGTTTTTGGATCATTCTTTTTGCAAAAATCTCTGCATTTTGTGATGCTCATCCTTTCTACCTCATCTATAATCTATTCACAGGGTCAGCAGTCAGTTTGCAGCATGTCTGATCAAAGTGATAGCCAAAATATGTCAGAGCAACAAGTGGTGATGAGTGAGGGCACTAGTCCCTCCAGTTCATCTGATGAAGGCAGCAGGAGCACTCCTAGCAATTTGCCAAAGGCTGCCACGAGACAAAGGAAGAAGAAAACTTCAGACTCTGAAGATGAGGACTATGTGGCAGAGGAAGAGGCCACTTCCAAGAGAATTGAGCCAGCTCAAGGCACTAAGCCAGGTCTGAAAATCAAAAGGCCAGCAGGCAGGTAGCCCATGTCAAAGGCTAGAGCCTCAACTGAGAAGCCCACTCCCCAAGAGCCAGTTGCAGCTGAGGGCAAGAAAATAAAGGAAAGGGTGAAGAAGACTGTGGCTAGAGTGCTTGGCAAAGCTTCCATCATGGAAGAAGAAGAGGTAGCTGCACCAGCGCCGAAGGCACCCAAGCTAATGGGTGATGCCATAAGGTCAGGGGCTACTGCATCTAAGCCCAAAGCTGCCTCCAAGCCAAAACCAAAGAGGAATACAAGGAGCATTCCTACAGCTGAAAAGAACAAGGCCCCAGTGCCTGAGATTGTTGCTGAAGAAGAAGAAAATGTCCTGAGAAAGCTAAAGCCCAAGATCCCAGACCACAACGATGCTCATCCTGTGGCTGAGGACATGAAGCTCAAGAGAGATTCAGGGCTGAGAAAGTGGAGAGAAGCAGACCCGTATGCTTCAAGGAGAAGGACTGCCGTGGACTACAGGTTTCACACCAAGGAGCAGCAGGATTTCTATGAGACTGTGCTGTTAGATAAGAATCCCATTGTCTGTGATATGCGTTGGGTTGATTGGACATACATCAAGGACAATGAGGAGCACTATCCTGGAGTGCAAGACAGCTTCATAGCTTGTGGAGTAGCCGACTTTGTTGGGCAGAAGCTCACAAAGTGGAACGAGGAGCTTATCATGCAGTTCTACTCCACGGCTCACTTTTATCCAGATGGGAGGATCACATGGATGTCTAAGGGTACAAGGTACGAATCTACAGTGGCTGAGTGGGCATAGATCATTAATGCCCCAGAGGAGCAAGATGAAGACTTGGATATCTATGCCAAGAAGAAGATGGACCACAACTCCATGTCCAATATGTACAAGGAAATTCCCAATGAAGCTCTTGACACCTTCAAGTTTGGCTCTGTGCATTACCTTCTATCAGGACTCCCGACGATCAATTGGATACTAAGGCACACCTTACTGCCCAAGTCTGGAGATCACAAGATGATCAGAGGCCATGCTATCAACTTGCTACATGTGTTTGATGTGCCTCAGAAGTTCAAGGTGATGAGCCTCATAGTGGAAACTATCAAGAGGACTGCAGCAGACCAGAAGAGGAGCTGCGGATATACCCCTCAGATTCAGGAGCTCATCAACTCCAAGATGGGCACGGGCATATATTTATTGGACAAGGAACATTTGCCCATCCATCCAGATTTCGAGGACAATCAAGTTGTCATGACTGAGAACGAGCCATCATCTGCCCAAGCATTTGCAAAGAAGGAGAAGGCAAGGAAGGAGAAAGCTGCCAGGATGCCTACCCAAGAGGAGGCATCTGAATACTTCTTGAAGACTAAACAAGAGCAGCTTGGTTACTTGATTGCATCCACGCTGAAGATTGAGCAAAGTCTGGCCACTCTCACTCAGAATCAGCAGAGCCTAGAGAGAATCATGGAACAGAAGTTCTATGACTTGGATGTCAAGGTAACAGAAGTTCAGTCTGCAGTGGAGCAGCTCCAGGAGGACATGCAGGAGAGGAGAGGCAGGACTACCACTCATACCTTTGCCAGAGTGCCACGAGGCCCGAGGTCATCTACTGTGCCAGTTGCTGACACAAGAGCCACCACTTCAGCACCAGCTACAGCCTCAATTCCACCAGCTCCAGCACCTACTTCAGCTCCAACTCTAGCGTCTACTTCAGCATCTACCGAAGCCTTCGTCCTTGGAGTGATCCGGACTCCACCACCACCTGAAGATCAAGCCTGAGCGTCGATCTAGTGCTATGCATTTTCTAGGAACTTTTTGGTAACTTGTTGCCAAAGGGGGAGAAGATGTATAATTATAGGCTTCGAGAGAGAGTGTGTTGTTTTTCTCTCTTGCTTTATTTGGAGGTTTTTCGAACTTGTTTGCTTTTGAGTGCTTGAGATACTACGTTATTATTCGTGAGACATTGATGATCATGTGTTTGATCATAAGCTACACTTAATGCTTGCTTAATGCTATTATCTTATCTATCTTGTGATCATTCATTATTCTTGGTGATGAGTGCATGTATTTCATTCTTATCATTTTGAGCGCTCCACCAAGATGTATGTGACATGGAAGAGTAACCCATGACTCTAACTCTTTGTGCATTTGCAGTCCAAAGAAAATTTTAAATATGCACAAATTTAGGGGGAGCTCTTACTTATCACATACTTCTCAAAGCGACGATATAATTCTTGCTTATTATCATTTGTCGAAGCTTTGATCTATATGTTGTCATCAATTACCAAAAAGGGGGAGATTGAAAGTGCAACTATCCCTAGGTGGTTTTGGTAATTCATAACAACATATAGCTCATTGAGCTAATGCTATTCCAAGATGATTATTTCAGGAAAGCTCAATGATTGGCATGGCATGGATGTGAAAGTGGAACCCTCAAAATGCTAAGGACAAAGGATTGGCTCAAGCTCAAAAGCTCAAGACTCTTCATTTTATATTTTAGTGATCCAAGATCACATTGAGTCCATAGGAAAAGCCAATACTATCAAGGAGGGATGAGGTGTTGCTTAATGAGCCTCTTGCTTCATGTGCTTAGTGATATGCTCCAAAACCCTCAACTACTTTCCCATATCCACATATGACCTAAACTCTAAGCCAAACTCGGTCCTACCGATTCTTCCTATCCGGCGCCACTGAGTTTCACTTGTCATTAGCCACTGCCAAACCCTAGCAATTCGGTCCTACCGATAGGGATCTCGGTCTCACCGAGATGGGGTTGCAAACTCTCTGTTTCCCTTTCGTAACTTTTCGGTCCCACCGAAAGAGCGAATCGGTCCCACCGAGATTGCAATGTAAACTCAGTGTTTCCCCTTTGTAACTTTTCGGTCTCACCGAGTTCCACTCGGTCTCACCGAAAGAGCAAATCGGTCCCACCGAGTTTGCCTGACCAACTCTCTGGTTAGCTAATTACCAAATTCGGTCTCACCGAGTTTGTGTAATCGGTCTCATCGAGATTACGTTATGCCCAAACCCTAACCATATCGGTCCTACCGAGTTGCATGTCAGTCCCACCGAAAATCACTAACGGTCACTAGGTTTACATTTTCGGTCCGACCGAGCTTATTGATTCGGTCCCACCGAGATTGGAAAACTGTGTAATGGTTGGATTTTGTGTGGAGGATATAAATACCCATCCACCTCCTTCTCATTCGAGAGAGAGCCATCAGAACACACACACCATTCCAACTCATATGTTCTGAGAAAGAACCACCTACTCATGTGTTGAGACCAAGACATTCCATTCCTACCATATGAATCTTGATCTCTAGCCTTCCCAGGTTGCTTTCCACTCAAACCCTCTTTCCACCAAATCCAAATCCTATGAGAGAGAGTTGAGTGTTGGGGAGACTATCATTTGAAGCACAAGAGCAAGGAGTTCATTACCTACACACCATTTTGTTACTTCTTGGAGATTGGTGTCTCCTAGATTGGCTAGGTGTCACTTGGGAGCCTCCGACAAGATTGTGGAGTTGAACCAAGGAGTTTGTAAGGGCAAGGAGATCGCCTACTTTGTGAAGATCTACCGCTAGTGAGGCAAGTCCTGTGTGGGCGATGGCCATGGTGGGATAGACAAGGTTGCTTCTTCGTGGACCCTTTGTGGGTGGTTGCTTCTTCGTGGACCCTTTGTGGGTGGTTGCTTCTTCGTGGACCCTTCGTGGGTGGAGCCCTGTGTGGACTCGCGCAACCGTTGCCCTTGGGTGGAGCCCTGTGTGGACTCGCGCAACCGTTACCCTTCGTGGGTTGAAGTCTCCATCAATGTGGATGTAGGATAGCACCACCTATCCGAACCACGGGAAAAACATTCGTGTCTCCAATAGCGTTTGAATTCTCCAAACCCTTCCCTTTACATTCTCGCAAGTTGCATGCTTTACTTTTCGCTGCCTATATACTCTTTGCATGCTTGCTTGAATTATGTGACGATTGCTTGACTTGTCCTAAATTAGCTAAAATCTGCCAAGAACTAAAATTGGGAAAAGGTTAAGTTTTTATTTGGTCAAGTAGTCTAATCACCCCCCCTCTAGACATACTTCCGATCCTACAACAGTGTTCCCAGATCAGGATCTGAGGAGATCCACTCGGTTGACTTTCCCCCGAAACCCTAATTCATTTGTGTTTTTCGTCATGCTATAACTCCGCATCCGTAGCTCCGTTTTGGGCGTGTAGCATATCAAAATGTTCGTCTCAGAGAGTACATAATTTCATCTCATTGCATCATTTTCATTTGAGCTCATCTTGATGCCTTAAATGCTATTGGAAGAGAGCTATTTGAGATAATTGTCAGATCTGCTGCATCAAATAGCTATTTGTCATTTTTGCCATGATCATTGTGTGCATGATATGCTCCTGAGTTCTACATGACTTTTGTTATATGCCATGCCATCTTTACAGAGGTGCTATCCGTGTATTTTTTTGATATGTGTGGTGACTAGCACAAGCTTGCAAAGTAGTGCATTCGTTAATGCTGATTTTAGGGACTTAGAATTTCACTAAGTCCTTGATCTGATTTTATCAATATGCCATATGTTCATGTTGTTTCCTAGTGATCCGTGCCTCTTTTGAGCATGATCAGTAAGGATGATTTACTAATATTGTGGTGCTCTATCCATCCATGTCTTTGTTTTCAATTATGGAGCACCCTAGCTTGAGTCAATCGAGCTCTACTTTTTCTATTTCGTGAATCCTGGCAGATTGTTGACTCATTAGCGATTTTGCCGAGGATGTTGTTATTGATCCGTGCATGATATGTTGTTGTTCTTGCCATGTCTATCTTCTATAATATGTATTTTTGGTGGGTGTATGCTTAGTTTGTCATTCCTTGCTCTGTAGTGAGTGCATTGAGCTCGTAAACATGCCTACTCGTTAACAGATTTGCATGCTCCAGTTTTTCACCAAGTCTGTAATCTGATTATGTTTTGCCATGTTCACATGCTTGCAATTGTATTTTCTTATCCCTTTTGGCTCAAGGTCACTAAGGGACTTTTGTTAAGTACTTTGAGTAGCTTGATGTCATGCCTTGCTTTGCCATGTTAAGTTCCATTAGCATATAGTTTTCATGCTCCAAAGTGTGCTACCTGATGTTAAATTCCAGACTTGTGTTAATTTCACAAAGTCTGAAACCTGTTTATCATTTGCACTTTTGCCATGCTTGTTTGAACCTGTTAATGGATGAATTGTCCCTAGCTCAGTGTTCATCTTTTGTCAAGCATCATGAATGGATCCCTGCCATGTATTTTTCTGACATGTTTGAGTGCTTTAGCATAATTATCTTGATGCATTTAGATGGCTTCTTGCTGTTTATCGCAGACCGGTGCCACATTTGTTTTGCTTGCCATTTCCAAACCATGCATCCGATTCCGGTGATATTTATATCGATTTCAACCGAAATCACCTCACCTTTCCATTGGAACTCTTGGATTTTCAAGTTGAGGCTAGGTTCAATCATTCCTTGTCAAATCTTGCATATGCATCACATATCGCATCCCGCATAGCATACCATGTTTGCATCATGTTGTTCGAGCTTTGCACGTGGTTGATTGTGTTCCTTTTGCTTGTTTGTCTTGTTTGGGTAGAGCCGGGAGACGAGTTCGCTAACGAGGAGCCCGTTGAGTTTGCTTACGAGGATCAAGTCAACTCTGACAACTTTCCAGGCAAGATAATCATACCCTCGAAATCACTTCTATCTTTGCTTGCTAGATGCTCGCTCTTTTGCTATGCCTATGCTACGATGCCTACCACTTGCTTATCATGCCTCCCAAATTGCCATGTCAAACCTCTAACCCACCATGTCCTAGCAAACTGTTGATTGGCTATGTTACCGCTTTGCTCAGCCCCTCTTATAGCGTTGCTAGTTGCAGGTGAAGTTTGGAGATCATTCCTTGTTGGAACATTCTTTATTGTTGGGATATCATTATATCATCTTGTTATCTTAATGCATCTATATACTTGGTAAAGGGTGGAAGGCTCGGCCTTTTGCCTAGTGATTTGTTCCACTCTTGCGGCCCTAGTTTCCATCATATCGGTATTATGTTCCAGGATTTTGCGTTCCTTACGCGGTTGGGTGATAATGGGAACCCCTTGACAGTTCGCCTTGAATAAAACTCCTCCAGCAATGCCCAACCTTGGTTTTACCATTTGCCACCTAGCCTCTTTTTCCCTTGGGTTTCCGGAGCCCGAGGGTTATATTTATTTAAAAAAACCCGGGCCAGTGCTCCTCTGAGTGTTGGTCCAAACTAGAGCCCTGTGCAGCGCCCCCTCGGGGAAACTCAAGGTTTGGTTTTAGTTGTATGGAGAGCTCATCTGAGTGTGCCCTAAGAATGAGATATGTGCAGCTCCTATCGGGATTTGTCGGCACATTCGGGCGGTGTTGCTGGACTTGTTTTACCATTGTCGAAGTTGTCTTGTAGAACCGGGATACCGAGTCTGATCGGAATGTCTCGGGAGAAGGTTTATCCTTCGTTCACCGTGAGAGCTTGTGATGGGCTAAGTTGGGACTCCCCTGCAGGGATTTGAACTTTCGAAAGCTGTGCCCGCGGTTATGGGCAGATGGGAATTTGTTAATGTCCGATTGTAGATAACATGAACCTTAACTTAATTAAAATGAATCAACTGTGTGTGTAACCGTGATGGTCTCTTCTCGGCGGAGTCCGGGAAGTGAACACGGTGTTGGAGTATTGTTTGCCGTAGGTTGTTCTATAGTTCTTCGTTCGTGCTTTGCCTCCTCTTCTCGCTCTCTTTTGCGAAATGGTTAGCCACCATATATGCTAGTCGCTTGCTGCAACTCCACATATTACCTTGCCTTACCTATAAGCTTAAATAGTCTTGATCGTGAGGGTGTGAGATTGCTGAGTCCCCGTGACGCACAGATTACTTCCAAACCAGATACAGGGCCCGATGACTCCGTTCCAAATGATGCGCTTGAGCTCAAGTAGGAGTTCAACGAAGACTCACGCCGTTACTATGTGTCTTTCCCTGATGATCAGTAGTGGTGCCCAGTTGGGCCGACCGGGACCGTGTCGCATGTTGGGGTTGATCTTTTATTTTGGTACCGTTGTCAGACCATGAGTGTATTGGATGATTGTAATGTTATTTATGTACTTTGTGTGACGTGGCGAGTGTAAGCCAACTATGTACCTTTCCACTATTATCTATTTACATGTGTTGTTGTGAAGATTACCTTACTTGCGACATTGCTTTCAATGCGGTTATGCCTCTAAGTCGTGCTTCGACACGTAGGAGTTATAGCCGCATCAAGGGCATTACACATATCAACTGCGGAATGTCGTGCAGAGAGACAATCCTGGAGGTATATAGCTCTGTCAACTGAGCTGCTGTGATAGATTCTTTGATAGGGAGAAAATGAGCCAATTTAGTGAGCTTGTCGATGACAACGAAGATAGCATCATTGCCACGCTTGGACTTGGGGAATCCAGTCACGAATTCCATCTCAATATGATCAAACTTCCATTCTGGAATGGCAAGAGGTTGGAGGAGACCAGCTGGTCGTTGGTGTTCTTATTTCACTCTTCTGCAGACATCACATTCATTCACGAACTGAGCAATCTCGCGCTTCATTCGAGTCCACCAATATGACTGCTTGAGGTCATGGTACATCTTTGTACTTCTAGGGTGAATAGATAGAAGTGAATTGTGAGCCTCGTTCATAATGACTTTACGAAGGTCACCCTTAGGAACAACAATGCGATCCTCAAAGAATAGAGTATCCTTGTCATCAAGGCGATAGCACTTGTACTTGGGTTGGCTCTTGGCAATCCCAATCTTCACCTTCTTCACCATAGCATCAAGAAGTTGAGCCTCATGAATCTGATCTTCCAAAGTAGGAGAGACTTGGAGGTTGGCAAGGAATCCTTGAGGAACAACTTGGAGATTAAGTTTGTGGAAAGCTTCACAAAGCTCCGGTTGGTAGGGCTTGAGAATCAAACTGTTGCAGTAAGCCTTCCTGCTCAATGCGTCAGCAATGACATTGGCCTTGCCTGGAGTATATTCAATGCTCGGATTATACTCTTGAATCATCTCGACCCAATGAGTCTGCCTGAGGTTGAGGTTGGGCTGAGTGAAGATGTACTTGAGACTCTTATGATCAGTGAAGATGTCCACTTTCCTTCCCAACAAGAGATGTCTCCATGTTAAAAGAGTATGGACAACTCCCGCCAACTCGAGGTCATGAGTGGGGTAGTTCTTTTCGTTGGGCTTCAACTGGCTAGAGGTATAGGCCACAACTTTCTTCTCTTGCATTAACACAGCACCGAGACCTTGAAGGGAAGCATCACAGAAAACCTCGAATGGTTTGGATTCATCAGGAGGAGTCAGAACTGGAGCTGTGACTAATTTCTCTTTGAGGGTGTTGAAAGCGATGTCACATTCAGGCGTCCAAACATACTTCACATGCTTCTGGAGGAGGTTGGAAAGAGGCTTCACGATCTTTGAGAAATTCTCAATGAACCTTCGACAATAGCTTGCGGGCCCAAGGAAGCTGTGGAGTTGCTTCACATTCTGAGGCGGTACCCAATTAACAATTGCAGACACCTTCTCAAGATTAACGGCTATGCCCTTGGCGGAGATGATATGTCCAAGGTAGAGAACCTCATCAAGCCAAAACTCGCACTTTGAAAACTTCGCATAGAATTGATGTTCTCTGAGTTTATCCGGCGCCAATCTCAAGTGCTTGGCATGATCATCCTTGTTCTTGGAAAAGACCAAAATGTCATCGAGGTAGACCAAAACGAAGTCATTTGTGTAGGCGTTGAAGATGAAGTTCATCATGCGGGAGAATGTTGGAGGAGCGTTGACAAGGCCGAAAGACATGACAGTGTATTCATATGAACCATAGCTTGTTCTGAATGTTGTCTTGGGGATATCTTGTTCACGAATGTGAATCTGATGATAGCCCATATGGAGGTCAAGCTTGGAGAATACCCTTGAGTTGTTTGAAAAGCTCATTGATGTTGGGAAGTGGGTACTTGTTCTTTATGGTCTTCTTGTTCAATGGACGGTAGTCGACACAAAGTCGGTCCGTTCCATCCTTTTTCTTGACGAAAAGAACTCCACAACCCCAAGGAGAATAACTTGGTCGGATGAGACCCATACGCTCTTGAATATCGAGTTGTTTCTTGAGCTCCTTCAACTCTTCTGGTCCAAGCTTGTAAGGACATTTGCAAATAGGTTCCATGGCAGGCTCAAGATCAATGACGAATTCAACTGGCCGGTGAGGAGGCATTCCTGGAAGCTCTTCTAGAAAGACGTCTTGATATTCACAAACGACTGGAATCTGAGAGATGGCATCCAGCTCGCCCTTCTCATTGAGAGAAAACAATTGAATGGTGTCATCACGAGCGGCAAAGATGATCACATCCTCAGACGAGTGTGTCAATTGAATCTGCCTGGCAGCACAATCAAGTTGAGCCTTGTGCTTAGAAAGCCAGTCCATTCCGAGAATTAGATCAATATCCGAGTCACCAAGAACATTAGGAGAAGACAGAAACTTATAGTCACCCAACGTGATAGAAACATCCGGAATGAAAACTCGGGAAGTCATTTTTCAGGCCAGAGAAACAATAGACAAAGGTCTCGGCATAACTTGAGTAACCAAATCATGCATAGCCACAAAAGGTCTTGAAATGAAAGAATGCGATGCACCAATATCAAAAAGGACTTTTGCAGGAATATCGTTAACAGGAAGGTTACCCATAATCACTTCTGACGAATCCTCTGCCTGAGCTACGTTCATCATGTTGACCTTTGCAAAGTTGGGATTATGCTTGACCACTGCAGTGCTAGCAGATCTCACAGGAGGAGGAGGAAGACGCCTCTGGTTGAAGCATTTGTTGGCATAGTGACCCTTCTGCGGACACTTGTTGCACGTGACCTCTGAAAGCGAACGGTGATACAGAGCACTTGACCTTGGATCTTGAGATGAAGTCTTGTTCTGAAAGCCTGGGTTCGGTGGGTGGGAAGATCCATTGCCACCTTTGCTCTTCTGCTGATAAGGCTGACGGAATGGAAGAGGAGGAGGCAACCAATACTTTTGCTGCTTAGCTGCCACTTGAGTTGAAGAAGAAGAAGGAGTTGCATCCCTGACTCTCTTCTTGGAAGCATCACACTTTAGCTGAGCAGCCTCTTGCTTTAGTGCCATATTGTAGAACTCATCGTACTTTTTCGGCTCGAAAAGCACGAGGGCTAGTTGCAGATCTTCTCTGAGGCCACCTCTGAACTGATAAATCATGCTCTTCTCGTCAGGGACG
Source organism: Triticum dicoccoides (assembly GCF_002162155.2). NCBI lineage: Eukaryota > Viridiplantae > Streptophyta > Magnoliopsida > Poales > Poaceae > Triticum > Triticum dicoccoides. The sequence goes on along the minus strand of NC_041386.1, from coordinate 429,709,360 downwards.
TCTTGCTTAGCAAAACGAGCGAGCTTCTGGAACATGATGTTGTATTGGTAAACAGACAAGCTGCCTTACTTTAAATTGTGGAACTCCTCACGCTTGCTCTCAACAACACTTTGAGGAATGTGGTGAGCTTTGATGTCTTGGCGGAATTCATCCCAGGTAATCACACGACCTCATTTGGAATCTTTGTATTGCTGATACCACTCTGCAGCTTGGTCTTTGAGTTGGAACGAGGCAAACTTGACAAAGTCCTCAGGCCTGACGTTGCTGCACTCGAAATGTTTGCAGATATCCACGAGCCAATCATCAGCGTCTGTGGCCTCGACACAGTTACTGAAGGTCTTTGGCTGGTTTGCGAGGAACTAGTTGAGTGTAGCAAACTGATTTTGGTTGTTGCCATTGCCATGATTTCCTTGGTTGCGCTCTTGCAAGAGTTGCATAATCAGCTGCGTGTTGGCGTTGGTAGCAGCCATCACAGCTTGCCATGCCTCCGGAGGTAGAGGTGGTGGAGGAGGTTCCGGATTCTGACGCGTTGGAGGAGCCATCCTGAAGAGGGTGACATCCGTTAGCATCTTGACATACATATATTCAAGCTGAATCAAATGGATCGAAATTGCAACATATAGCCTTAACATTTGAACAAGAATGAACGAATGAATTCCAAATCAAATGGTCACACTTCCATAAATTGAGAAGCCACTTAGATAGAGGTAGATGAATAAAACAATAAGGTACGAACATGAACAAATACTTGGTAAGGATTACCCAATCACAAACCAAATATCTGCGGAAGAAATACTAGAGCTACATGAATTCCCACCTATGAAACTCCCGAAATTTTCCGGTTATGCAATCAGGTGTTGGGGATATAGGGGATGTTGGGGAACGTAGTAATTTCAAAATTTACCTACGCACACGGAAGATCATGGTGATGCATAGCAACGAGAGAGGAGAGTGTTGTCTACGTACCCTCGTAGACCGGAAACGAAAGCATTGACACAACATAGAGGAAGTAGTCGTACGTCTTCTCGATCCGACCGATCCAAGTATCGAACGTACGGCACCTCCGAGTTCTGCACACGTTCAACTCGGTGAGGTCCCTCGAGCTCCGATCCACCAAAGTGTTGAGGGAGAGTATCGTCAGCACGATAGCGTGATGACGGTGATGATGTTCTACCGATGCAGGGCTTCGCCTAAGCACCGCTACGATATGACCGAGGTGGAATACGGTGGAAGGGGGCACCGCACATGGCTAAGGAACGATCACGAGGATCAACTTGTGTGTCTATGGGGTGCCCCCCACCCCCGTATATAAAGGAGTGGAGGAGGGGGAGAGGGCCGGCCCCTATGGCACGCCCTGGAGGAGTCCTACTCCCACCGGGAGTAGGATTCCCCCCTTCCCTAGTTGGAGTAGGAGAGGAAGGGAAGGAGGAGTAGGAGAGAAAGAAAGGGGGGGCGCACCCCCCCAAACCATCTCCAATTCGGCCTCCTGCCCAAAGGGGGCGCACCAGCCCCTTGTGGGCTGGTGTGCTTCCTTCTTATGGCCCATAAGGCCCATAACTTCTCTCGGGGGGTTCCGGTAACCTCCCGGTACTCCGGAAAAATGCCTGAACCACTCGGAACCCTTTCGATGTCCAAACATAGTCATCCAATATATCAATCTTTACGTCTCGACCATTTCGAGACTCCTCGTCATGTCCCCGATCTCATCCGAGACTCCGAACAACCTTTGGTACATCAAAACACAAAAACTCTTATTACGTTCGTCACCGAACTTTAAGCGTGCGGACCCTACGGGTTTGAGAACTATGTAGACATGACCGAGACACGTCTCCGGTCAATAACCAATAGCGGAACCTGGATGCTCATATTGGCTCCCACATATTCTACGAAGATCTTTATCGGTCAAACCGCATAACAACATACATTGTTCCCTTTGTCATCGGTATGTTACTTGCCCGAGATTCGATCATCAGTATCTCAATACCTAGTTCAATCTCGTTACCGGCAAGTCCCTTTACTCGTTCTGTAACACATCATCCCGCAACTAACTCATTAGTTGCAATGCTTGCAAGGCTTATAGTGATGTGCATTACCGAGTGGGCCCAGAGATACCTCTCCGACAATCGGAGTGACAAATCCTAATCTTGAAATACGCCAACCCAACAAGTACCTTTGGAGACACTTGTAGAGCACCTTTATAATCACCCAGTTATGTTGTGACGTTTGGTAGCACACAAAGTGTTCCTCCGGTAAACGGGAGTTGCATAATCTCATAGTCATAGGAACATGTATAAGTCATGAAGAAAGCAATAGCAACAAACTAAACGATCAAGTGCTAAGCTAACAGAATGGGTCAAGTCAATCACATCATTCTCCTAATGATGTGATCCTGTTAATCAAATGACAACTCATGTCTATGGTTAGGAAACATAACCATCTTTGATCAACGAGCTACTCAAGTAGACGCATACTAGTGACACTCTGTTTGTCTATGTATTCACACATGTATTATGTTTCCGGTTAATACAATTCTAGCATGAATAATAAACATTTATCATGATATAAGGAAATAAATAATAACTTTTATTACTGCCTCTAGGGCATATTTCCTTTAGTCTCCCACTTGCACTAGAGTCAATAATCTAGTTCACATCGCCATGTGATTTAACATCAATAGTTCACATCACCATGTGATTAACACCCATAGTTCACATCGTCATGTGACCTACACCCAAAGGGTTTACTAGAGTCAATAATCTAGTTCACATCGTTATGTGATTAATACCCAAAGAGTACTAAGGTGTGATCATGTTTTGCTTGTGAGGGAAGTTTAGTTAACGGGTCTGCCACATTCAGATCCGTATGTATTTTGCAAATTTCTATGTCAACAATGCTCTGCACGGAGCTACTCTAGCTAATTGCTCCCACTTTCAATATGTATCCATATTGAGACTTAGAGTCATCTGGATCAGTGTCAAAACTTGCATCGACATAACCCTTTACGACGAACCTTTTGTCACCTCCATAATCGAGAAACATATCCTTATTCCACTAAGGATAATTTTGACCAATGTCCAGTGATCTACTCCTAGATCACTATTGTACTCCCTTGCCAAACCCAGGGAAGGGTATACAATAGGTCTGGTACACAACATGGCATACTTTATAGAACCTATGGCTGAGGCATAGGGAATGACTTTCATTCTCTATCTATCTTCTGCCGTGGTCGGGTTTTGAGTCTTACTCAACTTCACACCTTGTAACACAGGCAAGAACTCCTTCTTTGACTGTTTCATTTTGAACTACTTCAAAATCTTGTCAAGGTATGCACTCATTGAAAAACTTATCAAGCGTCTTGATCTATCTCTATAGATCTTGATGCTCAATATGTAAGCAGCTTCATCGAGGTCTTTCTTTGAAAAACTCCTTTCAAACATTCCTTTATGCTTTGCAGAATAATTCTACATTATCTCTGATCAACAATATGTCATTCACATATATTTATCAGAAATGTTGTAGTGCTCCCACTCACTTTCTTGTAAATACAGGCTTCACCGCAAGTCTGTATAAAACTATATGCTTTGATCAACTTATCAAAGCGTATATTCCTACTCCGAGATGCTTGCACCAGTCCATAGATGGATCACTGGAGCTTGCATATTTTGTTAGTACCTTTAGGATTGACAAAACCTTCTGGTTGCATCATATACAACTCTTCTTTAATAAATCTATTAAGGAATGCAGTTTTGTTTATCCATTTGCCATATTTCATAAAATGCGGCAATTGCTAACATGATTCGGACAGACTTAAGCATAGATACGAGTGAGAAACTCTCATCGTAGTCAACACCTTGAACTTGTCAAAAACCTTTTTGCGACAATTCTAGCTTTGTAGATAGTAACACTACTATCAGCGTTCGTCTTCCTCTTGAAGATCCATTTAATCTCAATGGCTCACCAATCAATGGGAAAGTCAATCAAAGTCCATACTTTGTTCTCATACATGGATCTCATCTCAGATTTCATGGCCTCAAGCCATTTCGTGGAATCTGGGCTCATCATCGCTTCCTCATAGTTCATAGGTTCGTCATGGTCAAGTAACATGACCTCCAGAACATGATTACCGTACCACTCTGGTGCGGATCTCACTCTGGTTTACCTACAAGGTTTGGTAGTAACTTGATCTAAAGTTACATGATCATCATCATTAGCTTCCTCACTCATTGGTGTAGTAGTTACAGGAACAGATTTCTGTGATGAACTACTTTCCAATAAGGGAGCAGGTACAGTTACCTCATCAAATTCTACTTTCCTCCCACTCACTTCTTTCGAGAGAAACTCTTTCTCTAGAAAGGATCCATTCTCAGCAACGAATATCTTGCCTTCGGATCTGTGATAGAAGGTGTACCCAACAATTTCTTTTGGGTATCCTATGAAGATGCACTTCTCCGATTTGGCTTTGAGCTTACCAAGTTGAAACTTTTTCACATAAGCATTGCAACCTCAAACTTTAAGAAACGACAACTTAGGTTTCTTGCTAAACCACAGTTCACACGGTGTCGTCTCAACGGATTTAGATGGTGCCTTATTTAACGTGAATGTAGCTGTCTCTAATGCATAACCCCAAAACGATAGTGGTAGATCGGTAAGAGACATCATAGATCGCACCATATCTAATAAAGTACGGTTATGACTTTTGGACACACCATTACACTGTGGTGTTCCACGTGGCGTGAGTAGTGAAACTATTTCACATTGTTTTAACTGAAGGCCAAACTCGTAACTCAAATATTTTACCTCTGCGATCATATCGTAGAACCTTTTATTTTCTTGTTACGATGATTCTCCACTTCACTCTGAAATTCTTTGAACTTTTCAAATATTTCAGACTTGTGTTTCATTAAGTAGATATACTCATATCTGCTCAAATCATCTGTGAAGATTAGAAAATAATGATACTTGCCGTGAGCCTTAACACTCATCAGACCGCATACATCAGTATGTATTATTTCCAATAAGTCAGTTGCTCGCTCCATTGTTCCGAAGAACGGAGTCTTAGTCATCTTGCCCATGAGGCATGGTTCGCAAGCATCAAGTGATTCATAACCAAGTGATTCCAAAAGTCCATCAGCATGGAGTTTCTTCATGCGCTATACACCAATATGACCTAAACGGCAGTGCCACAAATAAGTTGCACTATCATTATTAACTTTGCATCTTTTGGTTTCAATATTATGAATATGTGTATCACTACGATTGAGATCCAACGAACAATTTTCATTGGGTGTGTAACCATATAAGGTTTTATTCATGTAAATAGAACAACAATTTATTCTCTTACTTAAATGAATAACCGTATTGCAATAAACATGATCAAATCATATTCATGCTCAACGCAAACACCAAATAACACTTATTTAGGTTCAACACTAATCCCAAAAGTATAGGGAGTGTGTGATGATGATCATATCAATCTTGGAACCACTTCCAACATACATCGTCACTTCACTCTTAACTAGTCTTTGTTCATTCTGCAACTCCTGTTTCGAGTTACTACTCTTAGCAACTGAAATAGTATCAAATACCAAGGGGTTGCTACGAACACTAGTAAAATACACATCAATAATCTGCATATCAAATATACCTTTGTTCACTTTGCCATCCTTCTTATTCGCCAAATACTTGGGGCAGTTCCGATTCCAGTGACTAGTCCCTTTGCAGTAGAAGAAATTAGTCTCAGGGTTAGGACCAGACTTGGGCTACTTCACTTGAGCAGCAACTTGCTTTCCGTTCTTCTTGAAGTTCCCCTTCTTCCCTTTGCCCTTTTCTTGAAACTAGTGGTCTTGTCTACCATCAACACTTGATATTTTTCTTGGTTTCTACCTTCATTGATTTCAGCATTACGAAGAGCTTGAGAATCATTTTCGTTATCCCTTGCATATCATAGTTCATCACGAAGTTCTACTAACTTGGTGATGGTGACTAGAGAATTCCGTCAATCACTATCTTATCTGGAAGATTAACTCCCACTTGATTCAAGCGATTGTAATACCCAGACAATCTGAGCACATGCTCACTGCTTGAGCTATTCTCCTCCATCTTTTTAGATATAGAACTTGTTGGAGACTTCATATCTCTCAACTCGGGTATTTTCTTGAAATATTAACTTCAACTCCTGGAACATCTCATATGGTCCATGACATTCAAAACATCTTTGAAGTCCCGATTCTAAGCCGTTAAGCATGATGCACTAAACTATCAAGTAGTCATCATATTGAGCTAGCCAGACATTCATAACGTCTGCCTCTACTCTTGCAATAGGTTTGTCACCTAGCGGTGCATAATTCTTCTGTGCAGCAATGAGGATAATCCTCAGATCATGGATCCAATCCGCATCATTGCTACTAACATTTTTCAACATATTTTTTCTCTAGGAACACAATAAACTGGGAGCAACATCACGAGCTATTGATCTCCAACATAGATATGCTAATACTACCAGGACTAAGTTCATGATAAATTAAAGTTCAATTAATCATATTACTTAAGAACTCCCACTTAGACAGACATCCCTCTAATCTTCTAAGTGATCACGTGATCCATATCAACTAAACCATGTCTGATCATCACGTGAGATGGAGTAGTTTCAATGGTGAACATCACTATGTTGATCATATCTACTATATGATTCACGCTCGACCTTTCGGTCTCCGTGTTCCGAGGCCATATCTGTTATATGCTAGGCTCGTCAAGTTTAACCTGAGTATTCCGCGTGTGCAACTGTTTTGCACCCATTGTATTTGAACGTAGAGCCTATCACACCCGATCATCACGTGGTGTCTCAGCATGAAGAACTTTCACAACGGTGCATACTCAGGGAGAACACTTGTACCTTGATAATTAGTGAGAGATCATCTTATAAAGCTACCGTTGAACTAAGCAAAATAAGATGTATAAAAGATAAACATCACATGCAATCAAAATATGTGACATGATATGGCCATCATCATATTGTGCCTTTGATCTCCATCTCCAAAGCATCGTCATGATCTCCATCGTCACCGGCATGACACCATGATCTCCATCATCTTGATCTATATCAATGTGTCATCACATGATTGTCTCACCAACAATTGCTCTTGCAACTATTGCTATCGCATAGCGATAAAGTAAAGCAATTATTTGGCGCTTGCATCTTATGCAACAGAGAGATAACCATAAGGCTTTTGCCAGTTGCCGATAACTTCAACAAAACATGATCATCTTATACAACAACTTATATATCATCACGTCTTGACCATATCACATCACAACATGCCCTGCAAAAACAAGTTAGACGTCCTCTACTTTGTTGTTGCAAGTTTTACGTGGCTGCTACGGGCTGAGCAAGAACCATTCTTACCAACGCATCAAAACCACAACGATAGTTTGTCAAGTTGGTGATGTTTTAACCTTCGCAAGGACCGGGCGTAGCCACACTCGGTTCAACTAAAGTTGGAGAAACTGACACCCGCTAGTCACCTGTGTGCATAGCATGGCGGTAAAACCCGTCTCGCGTAAGCGTACGCGTAATGTCGGTCCGGGCCGCTTCATCCAACAATACCGCCGAACGAAAGTGTGACATGCTGGTAAGCAGTATGACTTATATCGCCCACAACTCACTTGTATTCTACTCGTGCATATTACATCAACGCATAAAACCTGGCTCGGATGCCACTGTTGGGGAACGTAGTAATTTCAAAATTTTCCTACACACACGGAAGATCATGGTGATGCATAGCAACGAGAGAGGAGAGTGTTGTCTACGTACCCTCGTAGACCGGCAACGGAAGAGTTGACACAACGTAGAGGAAGTAGTAGCACGTCTTCCCAATCCGACCGATCCAAGTACCAAACGTATGGCACCTCCGAGTTCTGCACACGTTCAACTCGGTGACGTCCCTCGAGCTCCGATCCAGCAAAGTGTTGAGGGAGAGTTTCGTCAGCACGACGGCGTGATGACGGTGATGATGTTCTACCGATGCAGGGCTTCGCCTAAGCACCGCTACGATATGATAGAGGTGGAATATGGTGGAAGGGGGCACCGCACACGGCTAAGGAACGATCACGAGGATCAACTTGTGTGTCTATGGGGTGCCCCCACCCTCGTATATAAAGGAGTGGAGGAGGGGGAGAGGGCCGGCCCTATGGCACGCCCTGGAGGAGTCTTACTCCCACCGGGAGTAGGATTCCCCCCTTCCCTAGTTGGAGTAGGAGAGGAAGGGAAGGAGGAGTAGGAGAGGAAGGGAAGGAGGAGTAGGAGAGGAAGGGAAGGAGGAGTAGGAGAGAAGGAAAGGGCGGGCCGCACCCCCCAAACCTTCTCCAATTCGGCCTCCTGCCCAAAGGGGGCGCACAAGCCCCATGTGGGCGGGTGTGCTTCCTTCTTATGGACCATAAGGCCCATAACTTCTCCGGGGGGTTCCGGTAACCTCCCAGTACTCCGGAAAAATGCCTGAACCACTCGGAACCCTTCCGATGTCCAAACATAGTCATCCAATATATCAATCTTTACGTCTCGACCATTTCGAGACTCCTCGTCATGTCCCCGATCTCATCCGGGACTCCGAATAACCTTTGGTACATCAAAACACAAAAACTCTTATTACGATCGTCACCAAACTTTAAGCGTGTGGACCCTACGGGTTCGAGAACTATGTAGACATGACCGAGACACGTCTCCGGTCAATAACCAATAGCGGAACCTGGATTCTCATATTGGCTCCCATATATTCTACGAATATCTTTATCGGTCAAACCGCATAACAACATACGTTGTTCCCTTTGTCATCGGTATGTTACTTGCCCGAGATTCGATCATTAGTATCTCAATACCTAGTTCAATCTCGTTACCGGAAAGTCTCTTTACTCGTTCTGTAACACATCATCCCGCAACTAACTCATTAGTTGCAATGCTTGCAAGGCTTATAGTGATGTGCATTACCGAGTGGGCCCAGAGATACCTCTCCAACAATCGGAGTGACAAATCCTAATCTCGAAATACGCCAACCCAACAAGTACCTTTGGAGACACCTGTAGAGCACCTTTATAATCACCCAGTTACGTTGTGACTTTGGTAGCACACAGAGTGTTCCTCCGGTAAACGGGAGTCGCATAATCTCATAGTCATAGGAACATGTATAAGTCATGAAGAAAGCAATAGCAACAAACTAAACGATCAAGTGCTAAGCTAACGGAATGGGTCAAGTCAATCACATCATTCTCCTAATGATGTGATCCCGTTAATCAAATGACAACTCATGTCTATGGTTAGGAAACATAACCATCTTTGATCAACGAGCTAGTCAAGTAGAGGCATACTAGTGACACTCTGTTTGTCTATGTATTCACACATGTATTATGTTTCCGGTTAATACAATTCTAGCATGAATAATAAACATTTATCATGATATAAGGAAAGAAATAATAACTTTTATTACTGCCTCTAGGGCATATTTCCTTCAGGGGAAGCATAATATCTCACCCAAAACTAGCAAATCCTACATCCAGCTTTATCCATCCTTCAACACATAACCAAGAAACTTTCGGAAATCATTTACCTCAACCTTCGAAAAGCATCCGTTATACGAGTTGTGGAAATACTCCCGAACTCCCACCCCAGTACTGGGTGGCGTGGAGGTTATCTCACCAACAACAGCATAAAAGATATTTTCGATGTCGGCGAAACTCAGGTATTCCAGAACTGCAACGATAAAATTGTGACGACAACACCTCGGAGCTCAACTCCCCGGGACACTACCACAACCCCTAAATGTCAGGATGCACCAAGAACTATGTTCTCATCACAAAACCATCGAAATGATTCCAAGGTACCAGCGTGATCCTAAAAAAATTGAGTGAAATTTGAGAAGAGAAGAGTCAAAACTCTACGTCAGGATGCCTCACCAGAGCGACGAAGGGACTGAGGAGTAAAAGAATCCTACTCTCCGATATATATAATCCTAAAGGACTCCAAACATTTTTTTCTAGACTCAACAACGCCAGCGATTCGATCAAGCAGGGGGCTCATAAGTCGGGGAAGGCTCTGATTACCAACTTGTAACACCCATGATGCGGCTATATCTCCCATGTGTCGGAGCACGACTTAGAGGCATAACCGCATTGTAGGCAATGTCGCAAGAGGGGTAATCTTTACACATCCCATGTACTGAATAAGAAAAGAGGTACATAGTTGGCTAACAATCGCCACTTCAAACAATACATAAATATAGCATTACAATCATCCAGATACAATCAAGGTCCGACTATGGAATCAAAATAAAGACAACCCCAAATGCATAAGATCCTCGATCGTCCCAACTGGGCTCCACTACTGATCGTCTAGAAAGGAAATGTAGTACCGTCCTGAGTCCTCATCGAACTCCCACTTGAGCTCAGTCGCATCCCCTGGAACGGTATCATTGGCACCTGCATCTGGTTTTTGGAAGTAATCTATGAGTCACAGGGACTCAGCAATCTCACACCCTCGCGATCAAGACTATTTAAGCTAATGGGTAGGTAAACGGTATGAGGTGGAGCTGCAGCAAGCACTAGCATATATGGTGGCTAACATACGCAAATGAGAGCGAGAAGAGAAGGCAAAGCACGTTCGGGAATCTATGATCAAGAAGTGATCCAAGTCTACTTACGTTCAAGCATAACCCGAGACCGTGTTCTCTTCCCGGACTCCGCCGAAAAGAGACCATCACAGCTACACACGGTGTTGATCCTTTTAATTAAGTTAAGTTTCAGGTTTTCTACAACCGGACATTAACAAATTCCCATCTACCCATAACTGCAGGCACGGCTTTCGAAAGTTCAAATTCCTGCAGGGGTGTCCCAACTTAGCCCATCACAAGCTCTCACGGTCAACGAAGGATATTCCTTCTCCCAGAACGACCCGGTCAGACTCGGAATCCCGGTTATAAGACATCTCGACAATGGTAAAACAAGTCCAGCAAAGCCACCCGAATGTGCCGACAAATCCTGATAGGAGCTGCACATATCTCGTTCTCAGGGCACACCGGATAAGCAATATGTACAACTAAAACCAACCCTCAAGATTCCCCGAGGTGGCGCTGCAAGGGGCTCTAGTTTGGACCAACACTCAGAGGAGCACTGGCCCGGGGGTTTAAAATAAAGATGACCCTTGAGTCCGCAGAACCCAAGGGAAAAAGGCTAGGTGGCAAATGGTAAAACCAAGATTGGGCCTTGCTGGAGGAGTTTTATTCAAGGTGAACTGTCAAGGGGTTCCCATTATAACCCAACCGCGTAAGGAACGCAAAATCAAGGAACATAACACTGGTATGATGGAAACTAGGGCGGCAAGAGTGGAACAGAACACCAGGCATAAGGCCGAGCCTTCCACCCTTTACCAAGTATATAGGTGCATTAAAGTAGACAAGATATAATAGTGATATCCCAATAATAATCATGTTCCAACAAGGAACAAACTCCAATCTTCACCTGCAACTAACAACGCTATAAGAGGGGCTGAGCAAAGCGGTAACATAGCCAAACAACGGTTTCCTAGGACAAGGTGGGTTAGAGTTTTGACATGGCAATATGGGAGGCATGATAAATCAAGTGGTAGGTATCATAGCATAGGCATAGCAATAGAGCAAGCATCTAGCAAGCAAAGATAGAAGTGACTTCGAGGGTATGGTCATCTTGCCTACAAAGTTCTCCGAGTTGATGTAGGCTTGATCCTCGTAAGCGTTCTCAACGGGTTCCTCGATCACGTACTCGTCTCCCGGCTCTACCCAAAGCAAGAACACAAGAAAAGGGAGACACAATCAACCACGATGCAATGCGCAAGCAACATGATGCAGAACATGGCATGATATGCAGGATGTGATATGCAATGCATATGCATGCTCCGGAAGGAAAAGATAGAACCAGGCCTCAACTTGGCAAAACAAGAGTACCGCTGGAAAGATGAGTTGATTTCGATCGAAATCGATATAAAGATCACCGGAATCGGATGCACTGTTTGTAAATGGAAAGCAAAACAATAATGGCACAAAGCTGCGATTAACAGCACGAGGCCATCTAAATGCATCAAGAACAGCAAGCTACTGCACTCTAACATAGCAACAAAGCACATGGTAGTGATCCACTCAAGATGCTTGACAGAAGATGAACACTGAGCTATGGCTAAATCACACAATAGCAGGTTCAAACAAGCATGGCAAAAGTGCAAAAGATATCGGGTTCACAGACTTAGTGAAAATAACAACATGTCAGGATTTAACATCAGGAAGCAATGTTTAGAGCAAGATAACAACATGCTACAGGAAAATATCAGGGCAAACCAAGGCATGGCATGATACTACTCAAAGCATTTAACAAAACTCCCTTACTGACCATAAGCCAAAAGGGATCATACAATAGAATGGCAACCATGTAAACATAGCAAGTTTCGTTAATAGATTAAGACTTAGCAGAAAACTGGACATGGCAAAAATAGAGTTACGTAGGCATGTTTGCGACCTCGATGCACTCACCACAAGGCATTGCATGACAAACTAAGCATACACCCAGCAAGAAGACATCATCAATAAGCTAACCATGGCAAGAACAACCTCATAGCATGCATGGATCAACTATAACAACCTCGGCAAAATTGATTAACACGTAAACAATCTACCAGGAACATTTTTATAGCAAAAGTAGAGCATGATTGAGTCATGCTAGGGGACTCCATAATTGCAAACAAAGTCATGGATGGATAGAGCATAACAATATCTCAATATCATCCTTACTGAACATGCTCAAAAGAGGCATGGATCACTCTGTAGCAACAAGAATACATGGCATAAAAATATCATCAGGGAAATGACTTAGAAGAATTCTAAGTCCCTGAAATCAGCAACATCACGAGAGCTACTTTCCATGCTTGTGCTAGTCACCACATTGATCATAAAAATACATGGCATACACCCCTGTAAAGATGGCATGGCATAGCCCAAAACACATGTGGGTCTCAAGTTCATAGGAGGCACACATTAAACATGGCAAAAATGACAAATGTCCATAATCTGATAAGAATCAGAAACTAACATTACATAGCACTCTTGCAGCAGCATTTAGGGCATCAAGATGAACTCAAATGAACATGGTGCAATGGAATGCAATGAAGTGCACATCCAGACGAACAATTTGATATGCTACACGCCCAAAATGGAGCCACGGATGCAAAGTTATGATGCGATGAAGATAGCTAAAAACATTTGGGACTTGGGGGAAAAATGAGGTCAACCCTCTCTGGATCTGGATCTGAGGCACGCGAACCGAGGTTTGCCGGGGAAGCTCGCCGGAGACGATGGCTGCGGTGGCTGGATCTTGAGGTGGCGGAGGGGGACGACGATGTCCCCGGACGCGGCGGCGTCGGGCGCGGACGCCGAGGCACGGCCGGAGCTGCAGATCCAAGGAGGCGCGGGTGGGGCCGACGATCCGCGGCGGCGGCTGATGGCGCGGTTGCCGGTGCCGGTGAAGACGGCGAGCGGGCGCGGAGGCGGTGATTCGGCGGCAGGGCGCGCGGACGAGGTGGGAGGCGTGTGCGGGCCGGGGGGCCTGCCCTGGGCTCGGCAGGCGGGCGGTGATGTGGGCGCGGGTGGCCCACGTGGCAGCCCCTGGTTGGCTGGGCGCGGCGGCGTGGGCGTGTCCGGCGGGTGCGGACACGTCCGGCGGCGGAGGGGACGTATTTTAGGGTTTCATCCGCAAATGAAGGAGGGGGGCTATTTATACATAGAAGGAGCTAGGAGGCTCCAAATTGAGCATGGTTTTCGGCCACGCGATCGTAATCGAATGACTAAGATGATGGAGGGGGTTTTGGTGGGTTTTGGGCCACTTTGGAGAGGTGTTGGGCTGCAACACACACGAGGCCTTTATGGTTCCTCGGTAAACCGTTGGAGTATCAAACGAAGTCCAAATGGCACGAAACTTGACAGGCGGTCTACCGGTAGTGAACCAAGGCTGCTTGGCAAGTCTCGGTCCAATCCGAGAACGTTTAACACCCGCACTCGAAAAGAGGCAAAAGGGGACACCGGAGAACGTAGGAGCGCCGGAATGCAAAACGGACAACGGGGAAAATGCTCGGATCCATGAGACTAACACGTATGCAAATACGATGCACATGATGACATGATATGAGATGCATGACAAAGACAAAAGAAACACGGAGGCAAAACCCAACAACGAGGAAAATATCATAACTTATAGCCGAAAATGGCAAGAGTTGGAATACAAATATGGCAAGTTACATATGGGGCGTTACAAGTAAATAGATAGGCCCTTCGCAGAGGGATGCAGGGATTTGTAGAGGTGCCAGAGCTCGATTTTGAAATAGAGATGAATAATATTTTGAGCGGTATACTTTCATTGTCAACATAACAACCGAGAGATCTCGATATCTTCCATGCTACACACATTATAGGCGGTTCCCAAGCAGAATGGTAAAGTTTATACTCCCCGGTTACCAGCCATTTTCTCATGGGTGAGGAGCGGATTCCACTCCTCTTGAGAATAACCCACCTAGCATGGAAGATGTAGACAGCCCTAGTTGATACATGAGCTATTCAAGCATACAAAACAGAATTTCATTTGGAGGTTTAGAGTTTGGCACATACAAATTTACTTGGAACGGCAGGTAGATACCGCATATAGAAAGGTATGGTGGACTCATATGGAATAACTTTTGGGGTTTATGAAAGTGGATGCACAAGAAGTATTCCCGTTTAGTACAAGTGAAGGCTAGGAAAAGACTGCGAAGCGACCAGCTAGAGAGCGGTAACAGTCATGAACATGCATTAAAATTAATCAACACTGAATGCAAGCATGAGTAGGATATAATTCACCATGAACATAAATATCATGGAGGCTATGTTGATTTTGTTTCAACTACATGCGTGAACATGCGCCAAGTCAAGCCACTCGAATCGTTCAAAGGAGGATACCACCCTATCCTACCACATCACAACCATTTTAATAGCATGTTGTCACGCAAGGTAAACCATTATAAACTCCTAGCAAATTAAGCATGGCATGAGCAACTATAATCTCTAATTGTCATTGCAAACATGTTTCATTCATAATAGGTTGAATCAGGAACGATGAACTAATCATATTTACAAAAACAAGAGAGCTCGAGTTCATACCAGCTTCTCTCATCTCAATCAGTCCATCATATATCGTCATTATTGCCTTTCACTTGTACAACCGAATAGTGTGGATAATAATAATAGTGCACGTGCATTGGACTAAGATGGAATCTGCAAGCATTCAATTCAAGGGAGAAGACAAGGTAATATGGGCTCTTTGTTAGATCAACAATAATGCATAAGAGAGCCACTCAACATTTTCGTTATTGTCTTCTCCTCTTGACCCCCAAAGAAAAGAAAAGAAACAAAACTATTTACATGGGAAAGCTCCCAACAAGCAAAAGAAAAATGAGAAATCTTTTTGGGTTTTCTTTTAATTATTACTGCTACAGCCATGGAAATTAAACTAGCTAGAAGCTACAACTAATTTTTTTTGTTTTTCTTAAGGTTTTCAAACACACAAGAAGAAAGCTTAAAAAGAAAATAAACTAGCATAGATAATACAATGAAAAAGTATGAGCACCGACAACTGGCATTAGTGTGTGAACATAAATGTAATGTCGGTGAGCAATACATACTCGGCTTTTTGGCCTAAGTTGGTCTATGGCCATGGCTGGCCTGGTGGATATCCGAAGTTGAAGCTGGGGTCGTACTGAGATGCAGCAGCTACTGCCTGAAGAGCTCTAGCCTGGAGGCGAGCGGCCTCCGTACTCCTCTCGTACTCGTTTGCCTCCTCCCTGGTTATAACATATCTCCTTTTTGACTAAAATTCAAAGAAAGCAGGAGAAGGGAGAGCAACATGGGCGGTGCACCATCTATCAAAGATTAGTCAGTACTGGAGGAACTGATCGTTCCTCTCAACAAACTGATGACGAACCATAGCATTATAATCTAGATAAGCAGGAGGCAATTCAATATCATTCTCATGTATGGGCATCTCAAGAAAATTAGCTACATGAGTTCATTAAATTCCACCAAACAAGTCTCTAGTTAAACTATTAAGATGCAACCAACGTGCAACAATAGCCCTCAAGTTGTATTGTTTATCACCCAATACCACACCCTTGAGGACACTAAGATCTGGAATGCGCATGTGGCAAGCCTCATCTTTACCGTTAATGCATCTACCTATAAAGAGAGAAAAATAATGTATGGCAGGAAAATGAATGCCCCCTATGGTAGCTTGTGTAATCTCCCTAGATTCCCCACAGTAATACTAGCAAGAAAGTCTTTTTATTCAGATTTGCGAGGTTCACTAACATTACCCCACTGCGGGAGTTTACAAGCAGTATTAAAATCTTCTAAGTCCATGGGATAAGATTTATCATAGAGATCAAATAGGACAATGCGAGAATTGCGTGATGATGTAAATTTGAACCTTCTCACAAAAGAATCAGTTAGGTGATAATATTGGGGCAGTTATTTGACACGAAGCACTCAAGTTTAGCATTATGCAAATACGCGTCAAATTCCTCCTTAATTCCTGCTTGGACCATAAAATCTTCTAACGGCCATTCACAAGGCCGCACTTGAGCTCCTCTTGGTAGTTCATAGTCCGGCTCACGTATCGCGGCCCTGGGTCCTTGCTTCCTTGAGGAACCACCTTGGTACATTTTCCTAAACATATTTCTTCCTTTGAAAAATTTCTAAAAATTTTAGTAACTCAAAATAAAAGTGAACCAAACTCAACAAGATTGATAGAAACTACTCCTACAAGTGGCTAGAGGCTATCTCATGCATTAAAACTACTTTTGACCACATAAATTTGACATGCAAACTCAAGAACAGGGTCACCTAAGCAGCAAAATTTTGCAATAAATAAAGCACGAGAACAAAAACTAATTGTACCATTGGAGGAGTCACATACCGAAGAACAAACCCCCAAAGCAGTTTTGTGAATGGAGATTTGAGCAAGGAGATCGAAAATGGCAGCAAGATGAGCTAGAACTCGGGTTTGAGATGGTGGATGATTTTTCTAGAGGAAGACGAAGTCTGTGGGTGCAAGAATAAGTGGAGGGGGGCCATGTGGGGTCAACCAGGCAGGGGGCGCGCCCAGGGGTAGGGCGCACCCTCCACCCTTGTGGGCACATGGTGGGTCCCCCCTGGTGTGTTCTCAGTGCCAATAATTCTTAAATATTCTAGAAAAAATCATATTTCATTTTTGGGACATTTGGAGAACTTTTATTTTTGGGGTATTTTTTATTGCAAGGATAATTCAGAAAACAGACAAAAAATGCTATTTTGCTTTATTTAAACTAAATAACAGAAAGTAAAAAGAGGGTACAGAAAGTTTTGCTTTCTAACTTCATCCATCTCATGCTCATCAAAAGGAATCCACTAACAAGGTTGATCAAGTATTGTTAACAACGGGGATATGCATGTCCCCAACAATAAGAATATCATATTTCCTCTTGACAATAGGAAGAGGAAATTCAAAACCTCCAATAGTAATTGTTGAATTTTTTCCAATAGAATTGATACTGTGGACTTGAGGTTGTTTCCTCGGAAAGTGTACCATATGCTCATTACCATTAACTTGAAAAGTGACATTGCCTTTGTTGCAATAAAGAACAGCCCCAGCAGTATTCAAAAAGGGTCTTCCAAGAATAATGGACATACTATCATCCTCGGGAATATCAAGAATAACAAAGTCCATTAAAATAGTAACATTCGCAACCACAATAGGCACATCCTCACAAATACCGACAGGTATAGCAGTTGATTTATTAGCCATTTGCAAAGATATTTCAGTAGGTGTCAACTTATTCAAATCAAGTCTACGATATAAAGAGAGAGGCATAACACTAACACCGGCTCCAAGATCACATAAAGCAGTTTTAACATAGTTTCTTTTAATGGAGCATGGTATAGTTGGTACTCCGGAATCTCCTAGTTACTTTGGTATTCCACCTTTAAAAGTGTAATTAGCAAGCATGGTGGAAATTTCAGCTTCCGGTATCTTTTTTTATTAGTAACAATATCTTTCCTATACTTAGCATAAGGATTCATTTTAAGCATGTCAGTCAAACACATACGCAAAAAGATAGGTCTAATCATTTCAGCAAAGCGTTCAAAATCATCATCATCCTTTTTCTTGGATGGTTTAGGAGGAAATGGCATGGGTTTCTGAACCCATGGTTCTCTTTCTTTACCGTGCTTCCTAGCAACAAAGTCTCTCTTATCATAACATTGATTCTTTGATTGTGGGTTATCAAGATCAATAGCAGGTTCAATCTCTACATCATTGTTATTACTAGGTTGAGCATCAACATGAACATCATCATTAATATTATCACTAGGTTCATGTTCATTACCAGATTGTGTTTCAGCATCAGAAATAGAAATATCATTGGGATTCTCAGGTGTGTCAACAACAGGTTCACTAGAAGCATGCAAATTCCTATCATTTTTCTTTTTCTTCTTCTTAGAAGAACTAGGTGCATCAACATTAGTTCTCTGATAATCTTGCTCAATTCTCTTAGGGTGGCCCTCAGGATACAAAGGTTCCTAAGTCATTTTACCCCCTCTAGTCATAACTCTAATAGCATTATCATTTTTCTTATTATTTAATTCATTGAGCAAATTATTCTAAGCTTTCAGTACTTGTTCTACTTGAGTGGTAACCATAGAAGCATGTTTACTAATAAGTTTAAGTTCACCTTTAACTCTAGACATATAATCACTCAAGTGTTCAATCATATAAGCATTGCATTTCAATTATCTACCAACATAAGCATTGATGTTTTCTTGTTTAACAATAAAATTATCAAACTCATCTAAGCATTGGCTAGCAGACTTATAACGAGGAATATCACCTTCATCAAATCTATAGAGAGAATTTACCTTTACTACCTGTGTCGGGTTATCAAGACCATGTATTTCTTCAATAGGTGGTAAATTCTTAACATCTTCAGCTTTTTCTTTCATAGATTTCTTTGCCTCTTGCATATCTTCAAGACTGAGAAATAGAATACCCCTTTTCTTCGGAGTTGGCTTAGGAGTTGGTTCAGGAAGTGTCCAATCATTTTCATTACTCAACATATTATTCAATAGCAATTCGGCTTGATCAACAGTTCTTTCCCTAAAAACACAACCAGCACAACTATCCAGGTGGTCTCTGGAAGCATCGGTTAGTCCATTACAAAAGATATCAAGTATTTCATCTTTCTTGAGAGGATGATCAGGCAAAGGATTAAGTAATTGGAGAAGCCTCCCCCAAGCTTGTGGGAGACTGTCTTCTTCAATTTGCATAAAATTATATATTTCCCTTAAGGCAGCTTGTTTCTTATGAGCAGGGAAATATTTAGCAGAGAAGTAATAAATCATATCCTGGGGACTACGGACACAACCAGGATCAAGATAATTAAACCATGTTTTAGCATCACCCTTTAATGAGAACGGAAACAACTTAAGGATAAACTAATAGCGAGTTTCTCATCATTTGTGAACAGGGTGGCTATATCATATAATTTAGTAAGATGTGCCACAACAGTTTCAGATTCATAGCCATAAAAAGGATCAAATTCAACCAAAGTAATTAACTCAGGGTCGACAGAGAAATCATAATCCTTATCAGAGATACAGATATGTGAAGTAGCAAAAGCAGGGTCATATTTCATTCTAGCATTCAAAGATTTTTCTTTAAGCTTAGCTAATAATTTCTTAAGATCATATCTATCATTGCAAGCTAAAAAGTCTCTAGTAGTTTCTCCATCCATAACATAACCCTCAGGCACAACAGGCAATTCATATCTAGGGGAGAATTTTCATCATCACTTTCATCAATATTATCAGTTTCAATAATTTCATTTTCTCTAACCCTAGCAAGTTCATCAAGAAATTCACCTGGTGGCACGGTATTATCAAGCATAGAAGTAGTTTCATCATAAGTATCATGCAAAGCAGAAGTGGCATCATCAATAACATGCGACATATCAGAATGAATAGCAGGTGTAGGTGTCGCAAGTTTACTCAAAACAGAAGGTGAGTCAAGTGCAGAGCTAGATGGCAGTTCCTTACCTCCCCTCGTAGTTGAGGGGAAAATCTTGGTTCTTTTATCTTTCAAGTTCTTCATAGTGATCAGCAGATATAAATACCAAGTGACTCAAAGAATAGAGCTATGCCCCCCGGCAACGGCACCAGAAAATAGTCTTGATAACCCACAAGTATAAGGGATCGCAACAGTTTTTGAGGGTAGAGTATTCAACCCAAATTTATTGATTCGACACAAGATGAGCCAAAGAATATTCTCAAGTATTAGCAGCTGAGTTGTCAATTCAACCACACTTGGAAAACTTAATATCTGCAGCAAAGTGTTTAGTAGCAAAGTAGTATGGAAGTAACGGAAGTAGTTTTGTAGTGATTGTAATAGTGGCAACAGAAAAGTAAATAAGCAAAGATAAATATGTGAAAAGCTCGTAGGCAATGGTCAGTGATGGATAATTATGTCGGATGCGATTCCTCATGCAATGGTTATAACATAGGGTGACACAACACTAGCTCTAGTTCATCAATGTAATGTAGGCATGTATTCCGAATATAGTCATACGTGCTTATGGAAAAGAACTTGCATAACATCTTTTGTCCTACTCTCCCTTGACAGCGGGGTCCTATTGGAAACTAAGGGATATTAAGGCCTCCTTTTAGTAGAGTACCGGACCAAAGCATCAACACTTAGTGAATACATGAACTCCTCAAACTATGGTCATCACCGGTAAGTAATCCGATTATTGTCACTTCGGGTTAACGGATCATAACATATAATAGGTGACTATAGACTTGCAAGATAGGATCAAGAACTCACATATATTCATGAAAACATAATAGGTTCAGATCTGAAATCATGGCACCCGGGCCCTAGTGACAAGCATTAAGCATAACAAAGTCACAGCGGCAACAATCTCAGAACATAATGGATACTAGGGATCAAACCCTAACAAAACTAACTCGATTACATGATAAATCTCATCCAACCCATCACCGTCCAGCAAACCTATGATGGAATTTCTCACCCACGTCGGTGAGCATCATGAAATTGGTGATGGAGGAAGGTTGATGATGATGATGGCGATGGATTCCCCTCTCCGGAGCCCTGAACGGACTCCAGATCAGCCCTCCCGAGAGAGATTAGGGCTTGGCGACGGCTCCGTATCATAAAATGCAATGAATCCTTCTCTCTGATTTTTTCCCCGAACGTGAATATATAGAGTTGGAGTTGAGGTCGGTGGAGCACCAGGGGGCCCACGAGGCAGGGGGCGCGCCCAGGAGGGTAGGCTCGCCCCCACCCTCATGGATAGGATGTGGCCCCCTAGCCTTGATTCTTTCGCCAGTATTTTTTATATATTTCAAAAATATTCTCCGTTGATTTTCAGGTCATTCCGAGAACTTTTATTTCTGCACAAAAATAACACCATGGCAATTCTGCTAAAAACAGCGTCAGTCCGGTTAGTTCCATTCATATCATGCAAGTTAGAGTCCAAAACAAGGGCAAAAGTGTTTTGAAAAGTAGATACGTTGGAGACGTATCAAAGCGCGTTAAAAAGTATGAGCCAATTGCTCGGCTTATCATCGGGGTTATGCATAATGGGATCATTTTGTGTGACAAAAATGAAGCATGGCCAAACTATATGATTTTGTAGGGATAAGCTTTCTTTGGCTATGTTATTTTGATGGGATAATTAGATTTATGCCCCTAGTTGTGTCCCACTCGTCTGTTTTACCCAAAATTACCAAAATTCACTGGTTTTGTCCAAGTCACTTTGCTCCTATTATGCTTTTGCCCTTTGACCGTTTGACCATCAGTTTGAAAACTTCATAACTAATTCATACTAAATCAGAAAAATGCAAATAAGATACCAAAATGTTTAGAAAAACATCACCTATATGTCAGTGTCATTTGCATTCATGAAAAAAGTGTTGGAAAGTGCCCATCTGAGTTTTAGCTCTTATGCTAGCACCATGAATAGTAAAATCTAAAAAAATTCAAAAAAATTAAAAAAATTGATGGCAAAGAATGATAAATGTTTTAAGTGCCTGCCAAGTTTCATCAAGGAATAACATTCGTGGGTGCCGCGGCAAAAAAACAATCAGCACTCCAAAATAGATTATTTTTTTGCCATGACTTCCATGAATGTCGTTCCCTAATGAAACTTGGCAAGCACTTAGAACATTTGTTGTTCTTCACCACCATATTTTTTTGAATTTTTTTAGAGTTCACTATTCATGATGGTATCAAAAGAGCTAAACCTCGGATGTGCACTTTCCAACACTTTTTTAATGAATGCAAATGACACTGACATATAGGTGATGTTTTTCTGAACATTTTGGTAACTTATTTGCATTTTTCTGATTCAGTATGTATTAGTTATCAAGTTTTCAAACTGATGGTCAAATGGTCAAAGGGCAAAAGCATAACAGGAGCAAAGTGACTTGGACAGAACCAGTGACTTTTGGGAATTAGGGGTAAAACAGACGAGTGGGACACAACTAGGGGCATAAATCTAATTATCCCTATTTTGATAAGACATAATTTCTTGGTTAGCATGCTTGAAGTATTACTATTTTTATGTCAATATTAAACTTTTATCTTAAATCTTTTGGATTTGAACGTTCATGCCACAATAAAGAGAATTACATTGAAAATTATGTTAGGGAGCATTCCACATCAAAATTTCTGTTTTTATCATTTACCTACTCGAGGACGAGCAGGAATTAAGCTTGGGGATGCTTGATACGTCTCCAACGTATCAATAATTTTTGATTGTTCCATGCTATTATATTATCAATCTTGGATGTTTTATATGCATTTATATGCTATTTTATATTATTTTTGGGACTAACCTATTAACCTAGAGCCTAGTGCCAGTTTCTGTTTTTTCCTTGTTTTTGAGTTCTACAGAAAAGGAATACCAAACGGAGTCCAACTGACGTGCCAATTTTTGATGATTTTTTATGGACCAAAAGAAGCCCTCGGAGTAAAAGAGTTGGGCCAAAAGAGTCCCGGGCCGTCCACGAGGGTGGGGGCAC